>NC_133315.1:15002498-15147572 GCF_012295235.1 Primulina huaijiensis | reverse complement strand
TTTCATCTCAAAATTCTTAGCTAGAAATCTCTTGGTGTCATGCAACAACTCTATATCGTTGCTAGCGAGCAGGATGTCATCAACATATAAAACCAGAAAAATATGCTTACTCCCACTGAACTTATGGTACACACAATCATCGACCAAATTCATCTCAAAACCAAACGAGATGATCACTTGATGAAATTTGAAATATCATTGTCGAGATGCCTGCTTGAGCCAATAGATGGATTTCTTTAATTTGCAAACCATATTATTTGTGTCTTTGGACACAAAATTTTCTGGCTGCACCATATAAATTGTTTCATCAATGTCACCATTTAGAAACGCCGTCTTTACATCCATCTGATGAAGCTCAAGATCGAAATGCGCCACCAAAGCCATTATAATCCTTAAAGAGTCTTTCGAAGAAACCGGAGAGAAAGTCTCTTTATAATCAATGCCTTCTTTCTGTGTAAAGCCTTTATNGCAACATGCGGTCAGTTGCATTCACATCCACTCCACACTGAAACCAAGCAACAAAATAAAGACGACGGCAGATTGGTTGAGAAAAGCAAAAAATTTAGGTCAAGATAGACAAACATAGCATGAGTTTCCCATGTAATGTGAGCACAAAGAACAGAAAGAAATTAATAGGAAACACACTTTAACTCATAATCAGTGTTGACTCAAATCTATGCAAGAAAATTTCTTGATTACACACATACGACTCCCTTCTTAGGTTCTTTTTTTCCAAGTGAACCAGCAACATAAATGGGTAATCAACACAGCTAGGTAGTGTCACTAGTGCTATGATGTTGACTATGAACATGCGGGACTAACTGTAGAAAAAATGGGATTCTCATAGCAGTAACTTGACTTCACGAAAGGCATGGATAAAAGGGCGAAAAGACAAGTAACTTCCAATATTAAGATCATGACGCTCAATTTTTTAAAATAAATGATTGGATATTTTCATTACATATATTCTTTCTCTTAACAAATAGCTGATCGAGCTGTTAGCCTACAATTTTAATTTCCCTANCTTGAAGAAATACAATGTAATCATCTGGCACTGCATTTCTCCGCTCTCTAGTGGATCTCCTTAATGATNACCACATCCACAAAACCTCTACAGCATGCTGTCACAAGAGCATGAATGGCAACATGAGGCCGTATAAGATCAAAACCCATAAGAAGCTTCACTGAATTTGATCGCCCATGATTGCTGGCCTCTAATAATNGACACCTGTGGGAATATTTACATATTCCTCTTCAAAGACAATATCTCTTACTTTATCTCCCCCCGCAAACTCAACATCCTCAAAGAACCGGGCATTTCCTGACTCAAAAATCGACTTACTTGTGGGATCATAAAACTTGTACCCCCTGGATCTTTCAGAGTATCCAATAAAATAAAAACTAACCGTCCTTGAGTCCAGTTTCTTTTCATTAGGCTTGTAAGGCCTTGCCTCAGCTGGACATCCCCAAACTTGCAGATGCTTAAGACTAGGCTTTTTACCCGTCCAAAGATCATAAGGGGTTTTGGTCGATGCTTTAGTTGGAACCCTGTTAAGGATATATGCTGCGGTCTTTAGTGCTTCTCCCCAGAGTGATTCTGGTAAGATAGAATGACTGATCATGCTCCTCACCATATCTTTAAACATTCTGTTTCGTCTTTCAGCAACACCATTCATAGTGGGCGAACCCGGCATAGTGTACTGTGGGACGATACCGCATTCCTCTAGGAATCTTGCAAAAGGTCCTGGACGTTGTTCACCTGAACCGTCATATCTACCATAGTATTCACCACCACGGTCAGATCTAACGCTTTTAATCTTTAAGCCAAGTTGATTTTCAATTTCAGCTTTATAGTTTTTGAACACATCCAATGACTGTGCCTTTTCATGAATGAGATAAATGAAGCCATATCTTGAAAAATCGTCTGTGAACGTTATAAAATACTGTTGACCATTCCAAGAAGCCGAAGGGAATGGTCCACAAATATCAGTATGTATAAGTTCTAAGACGCCTGAACACCTGTTGGCTTCAAATCTCCTTTTGTTGGTTTGTTTTCCCTTTATACAATTAACACAATTATTAAAATCTGTGTAATCTAAAGGTTCGAGAATTTCGTCTGACACAAGTCTCCTTATTCTCTTTTCAGAGATATGACCCAGTCTTTTGTGTCATAACGCAGCTGAATTCTCACTGGTTAATTTTCTTTTAGTGCCTCTACTTGTTTGCAGGGATTCATTAAATGAAACAATAACATCCAAAGAATAAAGATTATCGTATCCTGATAAAGAACCAGAACCAACCAATTTTGAATCGAGAAACAAACCGAATATTCCATTTCCAAAAGAACAAGAATAACCAAATTTGTCCAATGCAGAAATGGAAATCAAATTTCGTCTAAAAGACGGTACGACAAATGTTTCATAAATATCCAAATATATTCCAGTCTTTAACAATAATCTAAATTTCCCTATTGCCTCAACTTCAACTTTGTTGTCGTCACCAACATAGATGAATCTTTCAGCATCACTTGGTTTTCGGCAATCCAGGCAACCCTGCATAGACACACTGATGTGAGTTGTTGCACCAGAATTTATCCACCACGTGTGTCTAGGCACTGAAGTTAAATTAACCTCAGAACAAACCATATTCAGAAGCATACCTTTCTTAGCACGCCAAGCGTGATAATTACTGCACTGCTTCTTCATATGCCCATCACTGCCACAGAAAAAACAACTNTGGTTGAGATGCCCCAGCCTTGAGTAAAATTTCAAGGATCTCAAAGTGGCCTTCCCTTACAGCTGCTGTGGTCGCAAAGCCCCTAAATAGTTGCAGGTTCAAATCAGCTCCTGCACTCTGCCAATTTACAAAAAGAATAAATTCATAAATTACAGCAGACAAAACAAGTGCACAAGACTCTGTAAAAAGACACAACACCAGTCTGAAATTCCCTTCACTCCAATTGCTAAATCAGTTTCGAAAAAATTTGCAATTTCTTGCAAGAGAGCAACTAAAAGCAGTATGCGAGCAAGCTCCAAATTCTTGCATGTCCTCTCTAACTGTCAGATGACTCACATTCGCTAAGTCAATGAACAAGTTAGCATCATGCGAGTGTCACACAGTCGTAAAAATTTCAATTTTATCAGATTAAGATTCCCATGGTAGCGCAAGAAAAATATAGGCGAATTCAGTTTTATCAGAATAAGATTATCATGGTAGCGCAAGAAAAATAAAGGCGAATTCAGTTTATAATATTTGATCACGGCAAGAGAAGTCTAATTAAATAAAAAAAAGAACAGGATTCAAGCTGTTAAAACAGCTAACACCTCCTAATCGACTCGTAAAGGAGGTTCAAAAAAGGACTAGGAAAGAGAGAACTCGAGCATCAACTTTTAAATTTTGAATAGAAAAGCGGAAGTCCCCATTCAAAATAAAAACCGAGATTTCAGCAATCCAATGTTAAATCATAGACACTTCCTTAATCAACAACTTCTCGTCGAGAGAGTCCTGCCACTGTATTGAGCGAGTATTGAAAGAAATGGTAGAAGAAACGATGCATCTAAACAAAAAAAATGGGCAGAAACCGAAAACAAATGATATAGAAATCAACATCTCAAACTCAACATTGTCTTACCAGTAAGTTCTTAACGAGATCAATATTTCCATTATTAACAGCCACGAACAACGGCGTGACGTCAGTCCGGAACTCTTCGTAATCGACTCGCACCTCGCACGGTGACTCCTCAAGCAAAACAATCTCAGTCTTCCGGATCCTCAAGCACACAGCACCAACGTAGTTGACGTCAGCAAACGGATCGCCGATGCATTCAATCACCGATTTCAGATCGTTACACAGCGCAGCTTCGAGAAGCCGCTGCGAGACCTCGGCCTGGTAATCCAGGGGAACCACCTGCTTCCCCGCGAGAAAGCCTCCACCGCCGCCGCCGTGCCTCAATGCCATCATTTGATAGCGGAAGACTAGAGTAGTAGAGCAACGGCAAGTTGCCTGGTGGCTGGAAAGAGAATGGCGACACAGTAGTCGAGAAAGAGAAGACAAACTTGAAACGAGTGAGCGCCAGTGGCAGAGGTGGGGGTATTTATGGGCATATATTAAATATATAATAACTAATATTATATATCTTTAAAATAATTAAATATATATATGATTTGGTACTAATGTCAGTTGGCGTGATTTCAGGGTTGAAATAATAACAAGATAATGATTTAGGTTGTTATTTCATATTTGGGCAAATTCGTTGTTTTTTTTTTAAAAAAAATAATAATTACAAAACCAGTTTAATTTNTTCAACCTTTCCTCTTCCTGGACACAGTGCGAGATGAGCTCATTCAGAGAACAAGTCTCTTTCTGACAGTTATAGCTCACCTTGAACTGGTTAAACTGAGGAGGAAGAGATATCAAAACCAGATGCACTAGCAAGTCCTCAGAGAGGTCAAGCTTCAGTGCTTTCAACCTTGAAGCAAGATGAGACAGTTCCATAATGTACTCCCTGATGTTGCTCTTACCCCTGTACCTCATTGAAACTAGGCTTGCCAAAAGTGTACCAATTTCAGACTTTTCACTTTTAGCAAACCTCTTTTCGAGGTCTTGAAGGAAAGCCTTAGCCGTAGCAATGTCTCTAGACATTGTGCCCCTGAATGTTTCTGGAATGGCCCTCTTCATGATCATCAAACACATGCGATTCAATCTCTCCCACCTTTCAAACTCCCTCTTTTCATCAGAGGTACTCTTATCCGTAATGACGGGAGGAGAGTCAACCCTTATCGCAAGGACCAAATCCATGACTCCGAGAACTATCAATAAATTCTCTTGCCATGATTTAAAATTAGAGCCATTTAACATATGAATAGAATTTATGTTGGAATGAATATTTGCAGGAGTCAAATCTGAACAGAGAACAAAAAAACCAAATATACATGCTCAACCAAATATCCAAATAAAATAATCAATAAATTCAAATAATGTAAACCCCCATAAACAGAATATCGAACACTCCATTAATGTTTCATCTTTGGACAAAAGATTAACTTGTAAGTGATATCCTGGCGCAGCAGTCAAACACTGATAGTAACTATCATGTCAAATAACAATCTTCCTTTGGGCCGATTTATTATTCACATGAAAAACCGAATAACTATCACATGTTTACCACCACAAATGCATATGTAATTATATTAAATATTAACCTTCCTTTGGGCCGATCAATATTCATATAAATCACATATACCCAAAATCCTTTTGTATTTCAAAATAAAATTAATTTCTATAAAAGAGGTCACTTTGGCGACATTTTATTTCAATTAATCAATTTTAAAAATACATATAACCTTATTATTATTTGAATTAATGAATATTTAACCTTAACCGAATAAACTGAACCAAAAAAAGTTTTTTTTTTAAATTTTTCGGAAATTCCGTACGTACGAATCGGACCGGCCTGAATCCGTACGGGTCGGGTCGATGGGTCCGTTCAACCCGACCCTAACCCGTACGGGTCGACCCGAATTCATACAGGCCNAACATAACAAGGAATAGGTCCTCCGTGTTTTGACGAAAACCGAATCTACAGTTGGTATCAGAATCAATGTCACATGTTTGACTTTCACTGATTGCAAGGAGTGCAATTATTGAGAGTGAGACCGTTGATGTGCATTAATAAATATCTATGCTGAGAGAGCGATCGAACCGTGACGCTTGAGCTGTTGTATGATTTAAAATATTTGAGTTACACCAATATCACAGATTATAGTTTTTTGGTAAAAACTGCAAGCGTTCTGACCTACAACGTTTTATCTTCGGAAGTGGTAAACTAGACTTTTGTTTTAATGCATGTTCATGATTATAATAATCATTCCCATCTTTAATTGTAAGTNATTTTCCAGATCTGAAACCATATCAAAATATTTTTCAGATCTGAAGACATATAAAAAAAAAAATTTAAAACCTGAAACCATATCAAAAAAAAAATATTTCAGATCTAAAAACCATAACAGAAAAGTTTTAAATAAAATTTTCTTTTCCAGATTTGGAGCCGAATAATATCCAAAAAACTTGAAACAAATCTCAATGATTCAAGCATGAATGGCTCTGATACCACTTGTTGGGAAAAACCCATAAACCGCAGAATCCATCATGATAAATCATTAAGAATTTGACTGAAAACTTAAGCGGAAGCGTACCTGATGCCATAATCCTGAATTCTTTAGAACGTGCCTTGATCTTCCAGATCTACGCGCTCTTTCTTTGAGAGAATCCTTTAATTTTCTCTTCAGAACTATTTTCTTAATGGGAGAGAGAATAGTGAAAGTGATAACGCGAGATCTGGGACCATGACCCACATATATAGATAATATTATCATTATCTTCTGATATTTCTGTTTTAGCTCATCATAAAAACAGAAATTACACTTATGTCTCTACACATTAAAGGCCCAACAACCTATCAGATACATTAAAGCCCAATAACCCGAAACCTTATTTGATCACTTTATTTTGGGCTTAACTTAACAGACAACCCACACACATAATTATTCACATATAAGCCCATATAAATTAAAATTGATCCAACGATCTCCCACTTGGGCTATAANACAACCCACACACATAATTATTCACATATAAGCCCATATAAATTAAAATTGATCCAACAGTACACACGTCACAAAATTTGTGCAAAAATCAACATTTTTATATGATAATAGTAATAATAAATATATAAGTGCGTATATTGCATGCTAATGCATTGGTTAGTGTTGGAATATATGATCATATTCCTTCTGTCTATCATGAAAACATTTATATCCTTTTTTTGACTATCTAATTCTTTTACAAAAATTGATATTTTTTGAATTTGAATTATATATGATATGTTTTTTCAATCAAATATATTACTATTACTGCAAAACACTTGAATTTTATTCGGGTTTTAAGGGCTGTAGAACTAATATGTTATTTCATCGATGTATTTTATAAGCGCGCGGTAACAAAACTTTAATATAAGATTTGCTAAAATTAATTTGCTAAGATTTATGAGTTTTGATAGGGTGAGCACTCATTGTGGGCATTTAATTAAGCACCAGTAGAGGTGTCATCCATGTATTGAATGTACATGATTCCACCTCAGTTGGTGCTCATATAGGTACCCGCAATGACACTTACCATATCAAAAACTCATAAGAACGTCGTCTCAATCGGTGCTCACACAGGCAGAAACGGAGACAGAAAAACGAAGTTAGGAAATGAAAAGTATATTAAAAAATTTAGAATGACAAGGGCAAATTTTAAGAGTAGGAAATGAAGTAAAATAATTACATCTAATACCTTGGTTTATGAAAACAAAAATTGAGGGGAGGAAAACTTGCACTGCCCCCTTTTTTGGCTCCTTTCTGCACACAGGTGTCTACAATGAGTGTTCATCATATCAAAATTATTTATATTTAGAGAATTTTGATATGTTACATCCAAACATCAATGAAGTGACACACCTATTAAATATATAATTTTGACACGTGTTTGTCTCGAGTTACTCATTCATTAACATGAGTCGTTGCATAATATTAATAGACAAATAGATTCGCGCAAAATGTATCCATATAGCATACCTGATAACAAAATCTTCCCATAGCAATGAATTATGTGCTGCTTTGGAGCATAAAATCACAATCAAAATTGTTTTGATTAAGTTTCCATTTTTTATNGCGATACGCGTGTATGCAGTCTTTTTATCATTATCGATTGACTAAAGTGAAATTTGACAAATTATAGAGAGACTAAATTGATATTTGAATTGTTGAAATAAAAAAATAAAAATAAAAATGTGTTGAAATTTTTNTTGTTGAAATAAAAAAAATAAAAATAAAAATGTGTTGAAATTTTTTTTTAAAAAAAAGCAAAACACAAAAGTGTAATATTAATATCATATAAGGGTAAAGTTGGAAGAAAAAGTTGGTGTCTTTCCTAGGTGTCATGTCTTCAACTTTAATAAAATAGTGTGTGTGTGTGTATATATATATATCAAAATATTAAAATAAATTGTATTGAATTAAAATTTTTAGCACCATATTGTTTTTGGGCAGGGAAAAACTAAATTGGGATAAAAAGTAATTATTACTTTGAAAATATAGAAAATAGAATTTTTTTAATACTACTAGAACAGTTAATGTAAACGTAATAGGAAAAAACTTAACAAACTTAAAAATGATGAATTATTTAAAAATAATTATTAATATCTTCTCCTTTGGAAATAATATTGAAAATTATAAATGCAAATTATTATTAATTTTAAAATAAAAAAATGCGAGTTATTTTGGAATATATACATTTGTATGTATGCATGTTTCCTCAAATCTCAACCAACTCCCGCCAAGCTGATTATTGCTATTAAATGTCACGAATCCATGCTCTTAGCAATTAGCATAAATAAACTTTTTATCATCATTTTAAATGAAATAGTAACTTTGTACAAACTTGGCTTGCAACATAATCTAATGTCTCCTTTATATGATCAAAGATCTCTTTTTAAAATATAATGGTACTGTTCAAGAAATTTAATTTTTTTATCATAAATTATTTGTGTAAGAAATATTAAAATGAGTAATTGATTAATTGCTTATTGGTTGATTCAACTCAAATAACTAAAATACGTTAGGATAGAACGTATATGATTAGACCAAAGTTATAGTTGTTAAGTGTGATTCAAGACACAACGTTATTTCCTTATACTTATGGAAGTGCATAACTTTTGCTAAGCAACGGGCGGACATGAGGAGCTGCACCGTTGTGGTGCCGATGAGATGGGTTGTTAGGCCCTTGAATCGAGAGGGGTTTTGGGGTCATGTCTCATTGTTGGTACTGTCTTAGTTCATCAAGATCAGTTTTACCCTTATTCTATCGTTAGTGTTGTCCCAATAGAAAACAATCTTATCCATTAAAATTGACGTTCATTTTTTACGATCTACTTAATCAATCAGATCAAATGGCGCAACGTCAGCAACATATCAAAATATCACTCAATCACATTAGTTCTCTCACCTTTGCATAATTAACCTTACAACATATATATTCTTTTTTAACTTCTTCTAGTGAGTGAACTATATATCTCCTGTCACTAAGATATGAATTCTAACCTCTCACACAATGGAAAAATGATTGTCGGTCTACAACAAAAGCNTTGTAAATTTGTAACGAAATCAGAGATCGCGAAAGACATCGGTCTCTAATTTAAAAACGATAAATTTAATCAAGTCTTTAAATTTTTTTTTAAAAAATAAAATGAAATTTGCGAATTTTGTGACGTCATTAGAGTCAAAAATAAATGTTGGTTCCCAATGAAAGAACAAAAATAAAAATCGGCCTTTAATTACGGACCGATGAATTAAATTCGGTTTTTAAACATTTTTTTTTCTTCTAAAAAATAAAATAATATATTATTTGTGACCGATTAGTTATTTTCGGTAGAGAACGTTGGTAGTCGATCTTCACTTTGAAACCGAATATTTCGTTGGTTTCTAATTTATATACAAATTGTTTTTTAGTCACTGAATATTAATTAAATTTATTTTATAAAAAATAAACACTAAATCCTTGAACTTGGTCTCTATTAACAAGGTAGGGCACCGATATGAGTCGTCCGAGCTGATCATCTGTTGACATAGAAGAACCAAGGGGTAAAGAATGTAGAGTTGAGAGATCGTATGGTGGAAATAGAGAAGTCGAGTGCAAATCATACGAAGTCGACAGTTCGTATGGTAGACTTAGAGAGACGATTGATGTACACATTTTATGTCTCGTATGATATCGTCTCAATCATTATATCATCAATCAGTTTTTCAGATTATTCATCATCTATTATTGATTCTAGTGAGACTCAAACATCATCGCCACCACATCGGTAGTAAAATTTCGAGTTTTTGAATGAACTGACTTGAAAACATTGCTTTTAGAATGAATTGATATTCGTTATGAAATATTTCAAACTTGAATATTTTGCAGAAATATTTTGCTTGATTTGGTATTGATGTTGTGTTGTTTGAATTGGTGGCAGATAACAAAATAGTTATGGTTGACTAGATCACTAAACAGAGTGACTAGTTTCTAGATTCGAGACCAACTTATTATATCAGTCTCTAATTTAGAGACAAAGTTCATTAAATCGGTCCCTAGATTATAGACTAACTTTATCTTCGATCTTTAATTTAGTAACTGAATTTACTAAAACGATCTCTAGGTTAGAAATCGAGTAAAAATTATCAGTATCTAATATAATTTCCAGTGCAATAATTTCAGTCGCTAAGTTAGAGATTATCTTAACTAAGCAGATCTCTCCAAATATCGTTATTGGGTTTATTATCCAAATATCGTTATTGGGTCGATACGTCGAGTGTGAATATGGTCCAAAACTAACAGAGCGGCCCATTATACGTAAATCAGAAAGCCCAGCTCCCTTTTTCCACCTTCCTTTTTTGAAGCGGTTTTCTTTCTACCTGAACAAGATTGTTGAATTTGAAGCACTAATAATTTCTTACGCCAAGACCACGGATAAGGGCTGGATAAATCTCTTACCCATCAACTTTCGCTGCCACAACTTCGTGTTCGAAGAATACTGGCAATGAATTCTGCGACCAAAGATGATAAGAAAGGTCTGGTTTCCTCACTTGCTTGACTTTTTATTGCGACCGTGGAATCTTCGGTGTGAAAGATTGACTATTGTCGCGTTTTAGATTTTTCGCGGAAGCGTGTTGCTGTGATTGGAGCTGGTGTTAGGTATGTTAGTCGTGAATCAAGCTAGTGTTATGCTTTGTGATAAAAGCATAGAAATGTGGTTGTATTGTGGGAAGGCTTGCGATTTTTCCATTCTTTTGCTGAATTTCGCTTCAACTGTGTGTTTCTTGTGTTTTGTTACGTTATCTGGCCTCTTTTTTCTTTTTTGTGAAGTGGGTTATCTGCGGCGTACAAGTTGAAATTGCAAGGTTTAAATGTCACGGTATTTGAAGCTGATGGGAGAGCTGGAGGAAAGTTGAAAACCGTTGCCCACGATGGTTTGATATGGGACGAGGGTGCAAATACCATGGTTCGTTTGTTATAATACATTGTGAACACACACACAGACACACACACACACACATATATATATATGCTAACTCAAATGACTTCTTTTTGACTTTGATATTTAGACTGAGAGTGAGGCTGATGTTGGATTTTTGCTGGATAATCTCGGACTCAGAGAGAAGCAACAATTTGTATGGCCTTTTTCCTTTGTTTTGTTTCTCCGTTCCCCCTCGTTTTGCTTCTGCTTTTCTTGAAATGGTCTTGGACGGTTTTAGTCAAGTGGTTTGGGTTTTGTTGCCGTAGCAATATGATTAATGAAGTATAATTGCTGCAATCTTGAGCTTTTGATTTGGTTGCTTTAGTTTATTTAGTTTGTACTTTTAATTTTGTATGCCTGAATGCAGCCAATTTCACAGCACAAGCGCTATATCGCCAAAAATGGGTCCCCTGTAATGGTAATGTCTTCAGTTCATTTACAGGAGAAGCATATATTCTCCTCTCGATGAAGCAGAAGGTACTACTTCATGTTTGGCAATTTTTTTCCTAATATTTAGTAAATTATTCCTGTACAGTTACCATCGAATCCCATAGAATTGATCCGAAGCAATTTTCTTTCATCAGGATCCAAGGTTACTTATCTCATTTGACTTTGATGACATCTCTTTATTTAATGCATGGGGTTAAGTACCCCCATTTATTCACCGCAGTGTTTCTTTTTTCTTCTATTTTCAGCTTCAACTCTTATTGGAGCCATTTTTATGGAAGAAAAATAATATCTCCACTGGGCCTGACACTTGGGAAAGGTATCAATTCTTGGACAAACATGCTACACTAGTTATTTATTTGTGATATTTATATTTGTCGTCTTTATCATGGAGTCCTTGAATATTTCTCTTTGAATGATATCTTTTCCTAATTAAACTGCCATGCCATTGTCAACCCTATTTATGTGATTACCAAGGAGCTTTATTGGCATATTCTGTTGATCATCGACAAGATTTTTGTTTGTTGATAAATCTAGTAGGAACCATTTTTAGTAATGAATTGTTTAGGGAATATATGTATATGTTATAGGATTCCTCCAGCAAGACATGGTCAACCTTATTAATTTCTGTTCTCTTCTATCACATCTTACATTAACATTACTTTGCTTAGCTATTTTTTCGCGCCACATGAAAAAACGAGCTTACAATATGTGACCAACATTTAATTGTTCCTGCAGTGTTGGCTCCTTCTTCCAACGCCATTTTGGGAAAGAGGTAGTTTATATAGCTTCACAAATTTAAAATTTTTCATTCATTTTAGCTCAATGATTGTCATGTTTGCCATTGAACCAAAACCAATATGTTGATTTTGGTCACACCCTTTTGCCCTATTTTTGTTGTGTCCTCGAAATGGAAATTCTTTCCCGGGTTTTCTTAATGATCGACTGTGGCTTAGTTTACACAATGCTTGTAAGCTTCAGCTTCCATATATATTCTTAACATTTTTTTTCGTTAGGTTGTCGACTATCTTATCGATCCTTTCGTTGCGGGAACAAGCGGAGGTGATCCTGAATCCCTTTCTGTGAGTGATTTCAAATTTCTTTGTTGATCTGCCCAACAACTGAATGACAATATCTTTAATGATTTGATCAATGACTGAACAGAGGAAAATGAAAGAATAGACACTCCTTTGATGGTTTTGTTTTGATTAACTTACATAAACTATGCTGTTGAAATCACCGAAACCGTTTTTCCTATTTTCTTTTCGACCAGATGCACCATGTATTTCCAGAGTTATGGAATCTTGAGCAGAGGTAAGTTGGTATTTTAATCTGTGGAAGGCAGTTGCTTATGGGTTATTAGTAGTTTGAATTAATATTTTCTTATGCAGAGAAAGATGGCGAAGATCTTTCTTTATGACTATCTACTTTGTATGATTATAGTTTAGACACATGGATGCAACAATCAACAGTCGTGAAACAATCTAAACACATGGATTCATAATTTCTGTTTTGATTCTATTGATAGTTCTAAAAAAATTTTGGTGTTATCAGGTTTGGCTCCATTATAGCTGGTGCTTTCCTGTCTAAGTTATCTTCCAAAAAGGATACTTCTGGCGGAATGAAGAACTCATCAGGGAAAAAACTTAAGCGTGGGTCTTTCTCATTTCTGGGTGGGATGCAGGTATCTGTTGTTTCCTAACCCTGCTAAGTGACCATCAAGATAGAGGATAAAGTTTAAGCTCTGGCATTCAATTCTTTTGTATCCTATATGGATGAATAACATATTATCAAGATACTCACAGATTTACTCAGAATAAAATCGATTGTACTCCTCAGTTGCATTGCATATGTAAAAGTTGTGATTACTTATTAACTTCATTAGAAACCTTCTCTAAGGGATTCGGGAGGGTCAGCTTCTCTGTGGTTGTTACGCACGTGCCTTTTAGCTTATATCATCATGCTAACATAAACTTTCTGGACACACCGATGGCCCTGCCATGGTGATGTGTTAATTTATGTGTCTTTGCAGACACTCACTGACGCCCTGTGCGATGTACTCGATAAAGAGGAATTAAAACTCCAATCTAAGGTGCTGGAATTATCCAGTAGCTGCAATGAGCACTCTCCACTAGATAACTGGTCTGTTTCTTATGAGTCAGATGGCAAGAAGCTTATTGATGAGAAGTCTTTTGACGCATTGGTAGTTACAGTAAGTAAATATTTGTAGAGATGGTTTCGTAATGAATTTTTACAAAAGCAATTCTCTCTCTTTGAAGTCCATGTCACTATAGATAGACTGCCTTGTCTGTCATAAAAGAGACATCACTTTTATCCTCTAGCCTCTTGTGTCGATATAAATATGGAAGCAACCTGTACAATTCTTTTTTAATGCAAATTCTAGTGCTTATGATGTTAAAACTTACAATGTACAGAATGTCTGAGATATTGGAATGATTTCGAATTTTTCTGTCAGGCTCCCCTCTCTGTTGTTAAGCATATGAATATTATCATAAGAGGAAGCCCTTTTCCATTGGACTTTGTTCCCGAGGTATGCATTTTTTAGCCTTTTCAGTAAACACGTCCAAGTTTAATCATATTATTTTGTGTTGACAAATTCAAGAAGGAAGTTGAAATTATGAGAGTAATTTTGTGGAAGAACAGTAATTGTTTGTTCTTACTTGCAGATATATTCACTCAGTTTGTGACATTTAATTGGTCTTAGGTCCTTACCATGATTAGTAGTTCATAGTGGGATAAGTTTGTGTACAGCACTCATTGCATTTAATAGAGAAGTACTTGTATGATTTCTGCTCGATTGTCGTTCATTTTAGATGTAATATGTGCAGGTCAGTTATATACCAATATCTGTTATAATTACCACATTTAAGAGAGAGTTTGTCAAGCGGCCCCTTGAAGGTTTTGGAATTCTCGTACCTTCCAAAGAGCAAGAAAATGGTTTGAAGACACTTGGTGACACACTGCCCCTCCAGGTTGTGTAACTATTATTGTTATCCATGTATTTCTGCTATATTCCCTTGTGCTTGCAGGCACCCTCTTCTCTTCTATGATGTTTCCAGATCGTGCACCCAGTGATGTTCATCTCTACACCACATTTGTTGGGGGGAGCCGAAACAGAGAACTTGCAAAGGCATCAAGGTATATAAAATATCATTGACTTTTTGTGCATGTCTCGATTACATACAGCTTCCTCATGGTATTTTTTTAACAGGGATGAACTGGAACAGATAGTGACTTCTGATCTCAAACAATTGTTGGGAGCTGAGGGAGAACCCACTTTTCTGAAGTATGTAATTAAGCAGTTTGGATTAGGAAAATAGTGCTTCCGGTTATACTTGCTTACAGGTTATGTGATTGATTGCAGTCACTATTATTGGAGCAGAGGATTTCCTTTATACGGGCATGGTTATAACTCGGTCATCGAAGCTATTGGGAAAATGGAAAAAGACCTTCCAGGATTTTTTTATGCTGGCAAGTCTCCTGTTAATCTCTACTTTCTTTGGTTTTCTTAAATTCTCTTCTTCTTGTTATTATCTTTAAACACTCGTAGAGCTTATACCGGAAAACATTTTCATTTTTGATCTGGCTAAAATAATTCTGCAAATTGTTATTTATTCCATCACACTTCTTGCCATTTTTGAAGAATCAAAAAATAGGACACCATCCGCTGAAGGGGGAATAATATGTTGTAAAATTAAGGCAAACCAAAGGGTAAACACGCATTTGGGGGGGATGTCGAAGCATTTTGCTTTATCTCAGATATTTGTGTTTGTGCTGAAACACGTATAATCATTGATAGGCAACCACAAGGGAGGATTATCCGTCGGGAAAGCAATATCGAGTGGGTGCCATGCTGCTGATCTCGTGATCTCGTATCTGGAGGCTTCTTCAAACGCTCAGTTGAAACTTGCTGCAAGCTAAATGTGTCGAGGGTAGAGGGCTGGCGGCTCCGCCTGTCTGCATCTGATTGTAGTAAGCTATAATAATGTGATTATTAGTGCTAGAGAATGAAATTGGGTTCCAATCATTTTGCCTTTGTGCGAGGATGGCTCAGCATGAGATTTAAATTTAAGGAGTATTGCCTATGCATCAACGTCATTCCTTACAATTATAGTGCATGTTTCTGCTCAACAACGAATCTATATCCAACATATTTGTTTCAAATTTTCCTGAATGCTCCTTTTTCTTTAAATAAAACAAATTTTTTTCAAAAAATTCCAGAGAAACTGGGAGGCACATATGGCCTGTTGGCCCACCCACACCCTCCCATGGCGCACGTGCCATTCTGCAATAAAAAAAAAAAAATTAACTTTGGGTGTTAAAAGTTATGAATAGGGGTATAATCGAGTCGAGTTCGACTAAAAAAAATTCAACTACTCGAGCTCGAATTAATGAGGTGCAATTGAGCCGAGTGAGCTTGAGTAGCATCCTACTCGAGCTCGAATCAGAAAAAGTCAATTTGAGCTCGAGTAGTAATTTTCGAGGTCCAGCTCGACTCGATAATGTATCGAGTTACTCGAGTTTAAATACTCGAACTCGGCTCGATTACATACTCGAGTTTAAATACTCGAACTCGGCTCGATTACATACTCGAGCTCGGTCAAACCGAGAGTAGCTTAACTTGTTTTCAATACGTCTTGTGTAAATGTGTGTGATTGTTATAGTTTGTGTTCCAACAAATATACAAATTAAAGAAATTAGCATTGATATAATGACGTATATGATTGAAACGACGTGACTTCGATGCAACTTTTGATTTGGTCAATCCTCAGCTCCCAACGTCGAATGGGAAGCCTTTAGTTGGTAGAAAATAATATCATTTTTGCTTATTTCGCGAGAGATACGCCTTTTAAAAGCAAACCAAAGCCAAAGCCTATTTTGTATAAAGCCATACTCCAATATTCACTCAATTTTATTAAATGACAATTATCAATTATTCTGTCAGAATTATTCTTTTATAAACTTTTCATTTACTATCTCTATTAATTAATAACAATATATAAGAACAATAATAATTACAATCTAAAAAAGCTAGCTACCGACTCGTGGTCCTGTCCAATTTAAATGTACCTACATCTTCTAGAAATAATTTATTATATTATATTTAGAATATATAATTTTAAAATTCTTTTCACTCAACTATTTTTTTTCTAAAATTATCTTATATTATTACTCCAAGATTTACCCCAAAATCTACTAAAAATAAAAACAAAAATGACGAAAAATATCCGTTTCATGCATGCAGCAACATTTAATGTAGTGTCGCCTTCATTATTGTAAGGGTATTTTTTCCACTTAATCACAAGGAAATGAAGGGTGTATATTGACGTTTGAACATTTCTTATTATCATGAAATTGTAATCTGTATTTGATTCATCTCCCTTTGTAGTAAAACTTCACGACATAAGATTGAAATATCCAAACCTTCTTCTACGGAGCGGAAACGAACGCCGACGGTCTGCTTTCCTAAGCGCACAGCCTGGGTTGCCCGGTTCTTCTTCAGATATCTAATGGACAACCCACCATTAGACTGGACGTCACACTCTTTAGGTGGGTTAGGAAAACACCGACTCAACTCACTTATTTTAGGTGGCGGAGTGGGGCAGGCCAACCCGACAGACTCGTGTGTAATTTGGCATGTTGAGGCGGACTGCCCGTCTTTTGGTGGGTTAAGAAATTATCAACCCAACTCACCTATTTTATATGATGGAGACGGATCAACTGACAAATCTAATTCATTTTGACATATATTATAATCATTGTCTAAGTTGTATGATTTGTTTTTTAGGTCTGAAAACAACATAATATATTTATTAATTTTATATTTATATATTAAGCATAACTCCTAAATATTTAATTATGTTTGGAATATAATTTTGGAAAAAAGGCTATAGACTATTTCTTTCAACCAATCTCTCATGAAGACTCTCAATTAATATGCCTCCCTTATTTCCTAACCTATGACAATAATTAAGGGAATTAAACATTGATTATTATGATAATCATTATGACATGCAATATAATAATTAATGTTTAATTCTCTTAATTATTGTGAAAAAACGAATCATGCATGGAGGCATCTTAAATTACTTAAAAAGAAGATAGTTGGTGATGACCATTAATGTGTTCAATTTTCAGTTTAGAATTAAAATTAAAATTGAACTTTCATGCTTATTACTACTAAATATTTTACTTCATTGGTTGATAAATGTTTAATTTTTTCATTATGATTGAAGAATTTTTTTATTTTATTTAAAAACGGGGGAGAATAAGCAAGAACAAGTCTGTATAAAATTAACAAGAAAAATGAGAAAATATAAATTTAATAGCAAAAAATTGGGAGGTGAAATGTTATCTTGTGAGAAGTAAAAATGCTGCAAAATCATAAATTAACAGAGAGATGAATAAACAATTATGATAAAGCTATGATTATAAATGGATAATCAAGAAAAGATCGACAAAAAAGACTCGTTAAAACAAAATATGATTGTCAAAAACTTGTGTGAGACGGTCTTACGTGTCGTATTTTGTGAGACGGATCTTTTATTTGGATCATCCATGAAAAAATATTACTTTTTTATGCTAAAAATATTATTTTTTATTGTGAATATCGACAAGATTAACTACACTCGTACTCATAGATTAACCAAACCCAAACCTGAAATCGGCCCGTCAGATCCGTAACTGGGCCCATAGCCGTCCATAAGAGCCTAGATTTTCCGAACCCTAACCATCCGAACCCAGACCCAGACCCAGACCCAGACCCAGGCAGGTCTACCAAGACCATCCGGCATCCTACTGGTGCCTTGAGGTAGCTTGAGGTTGTTTCTTTCTGGTTCTTTTATGGGTTTTCCTAATAAGCTATTCACCAGCCATCAATGTTGAAATTCCCATTTTCAGTTTCAGCTTGTTCTTGGAATTTGGTGGCAGATTCTATCATTTAAAGCCACCAATAAACGAGCCTATATTAAAGTGCCGTCTTGAATGTAGTGCTGCTTGTGTCTTCTTTTCATCGACCACTTTAGAAGGGACAGTCTTTGAAATATACTGCATTTTTAGCTTAGCTCTTCATGGAAAGACTCTTCTCGCTGGGTCTTTACTCTCTCTTTCGTCAGCCCTGACCAGCTGAAGTTCGCAAATGGGGCGTTCATCTTCTTTTATTCTGGCGTTTGTTTCTTGGGTTCTCTTTGCGTCAAGCTCCACTCATCAGTTGCGAAGCTATGACACGGAAATACTTTTCCAGCTGATGAAGCATTTGGAGTACCCAGTGGTGTTAAGTGTTTGGGAAAATAACAATGGGGATTTGTGTAGCTTGTCCTCCCCGCCGCAAATGAGCATTAAGTGTGAGAATGATTCTGTGACCGAACTCAGGATTATTGGAGCTAAGCCTGCAAAGATCAGTGAGTTCAGTGGATTTGCAGTACCTAATCAAACCTTATCTCAGAGTTTCTCTGTTGATTCTTTGTTTACTACATTGACGAGATTGTCCAGCTTAAGGGTCCTTAGCTTAGTGTCTTTGGGGATTTGGGGGCCACTTTCTGATAAAATTCATCGGTTATCTTTGCTTGAAGGTTTGGATTTGAGTTCGAATTTCTTGTATGGTCCAATCCCATCTGAAATCTCTAGGTTGGTAAAGCTTCAGACGTTGACATTGGATGAAAACTTTTTCAATGATACAGTTCCTGAGTGGTTGGATTCATTAAAAAATTTGTCCATTTTGAGCCTAAAGAAGAACAGGTTGAAGGGTCAGATTCCTTCGGCGTTGTCCACAATGGCGACGCTGACTGAAGTTGTGATGTCCCACAATTTCCTTTCTGGGAAATTACCTTATTTGGGTGATTTAGTTAGCTTAAGGTTGATAGATTTGAGAGACAATAATTTGGACTCTGAACTTTCTCCATTGCCCAAGGAACTGGCTAATGTTTTCCTGAGTAACAATTCGTTTTCTGGAAGCATTCCAGAACAATTTGGCCAGTTGAAGCAACTTCAGCATCTTGACTTGTCAGACAATTATATAAGTGGAACTCCACCTTCTGTATTGTTCTCTTTGCCCAACATCAGTTACTTGAATTTATCAGCCAACATTCTCAGTGGATCACTTGACGAAAATATCAGGTGTGGGGACACACTGAGTCTTGTTGATCTTTCTGGTAACAGATTCATAGGTCAGCTTCCGAGTTGCTTGGACTCTGCTGCTGATGTTAGAATTGTAAAAATTGGAGGGAATTGCTTTTCCACCAATGCTACTAACCAGCATCCGGCGCAATACTGCAAAGACCTTGATAGTGGGAAAAGGCTATTTACGAGAAAGGTAATAGCAGTGGTGGTCGGTGTTATCAGTGGAACTGCCATTATTGTAGTCATCCTCTTGGGTGTTGGATATGTCACATTCTGTAAAAGACACATTGTACAGGAGACGGTAGTTCAGCATATTGCACCAAAGGTTGTGCAAGATGGTGCAAGGTCAGGGATTTCAACTGAAGTTTTTGAAAATGCTAGTAAGTTGAGTCGAATTAGTTTTGCACTTTATCAGGTCTACTTTGGAAGTGCCAGCAAGTTTGGTTACTAGTAATTTTATGTTTTATCATGCTTTTGAAGTGGTTTTTTTACGCAAATTAAGAATATACTAGACGTGGAAATTATTGCAATTTCATAGAGGCGTCCGCACCATGCTTTTGTGTTCTATCTTTGTTCTATATTGGAGAAATTGCATCTGTAATCCTTCTAGTATAATAATCTTTTTGTTGTCTTTTTATGGGTTCTTTTTTTGTACTCCAGGAGTAATTTCACCAGCAGCGAAAATGCGTAACCCTGCTGCTTCAGCATTCAGGGTGTTCTCCATAAAAGAACTGGAAGATGCCACAGGGAAGTTTGAGCAATCATCGTATCTGGGTGAAAGCACTATTGGAAAGGTATCCTTGTGCCTGGTTCAGCTCTGTTGGGAAAGAAAATTTAGTTCTTGACTACCTCTGGGTCTACCTTCATTTCTGCAGGTTTTTAAAGGAAAGTTGGAAAATGGTGCCTTTGTTGCCATACGATCTTTGACTTTATTCAGAAAATACTCAGTCCGGAACCTCAAGTTGAGGCTGGATTTGCTCTCAAAACTTCGTCATCCGAACCTAGTTAATCTTCTGGGTCATTGCGTTGAAGCAGAACTCCAGGAGAACATCACCGTGAATAGATTGTTCCTTGTGTACGAATTCATTCCAAATGGGAACTTACATTCTCATCTTTCAGGTACTTATATTTTAGGCACTATCCTCATCTCAATTTGGAGGATTAAGTCATTGCATAATGGCAACTCAATGTTGGTTGAATAAACAAGAGAATCTTTTGTCTCTTTTGGTTATTGACTAGAGTTTATAGGATTGTTGCTGACTGAATAAGGTGATTAGCTATTCTAATTATCTTTTGGTAAAACAGAAGATAAAGCAATTCCCTACAATGAGTTTTGAGCTTCCTATAGTCGAGTGCGATCTATTTGAAGCCATATAGCACAGATAAAAATATGTTTGGACCATTTATCTGTCTTGTTTTAAAACTAGTAATTGTAATTTATATGTTGGAGTCTTAAATTGAATTGCTTGTTGCTGCAAGAAACCTGCCCGGAGAAGGTTCTGAAATGGTCGAACAGATTGGCTGTGCTAATTGATGTAGCCAAGGGTGTCCATTTTTTGCATACTGGGGTGATTCCCCCTTCATTTAACAATCGGCTTAAGACGAATAATGTACTGATTGATGAGCATCAGATAGCAAAGCTTAGCGATTACGGAATGTCCATAATTGGTGATGAAACTGAAAAACCTGAGGTATGGTTCCTTCAATATTCAGACCATATGTTAAGGTTGTATGAGGTATGACTAACTCGTGCAATCTCTGTTTGTAGGCGAAGAAAGATGCTGCGAAAGCAGAGTAAGGAACATTGCATTTTATTAAATATTCTCGTCGAGAAACAACCCTGCTTGAAAATGATAGCAAGCAATAACAAACTTTCCAAGTTTCCTTTATGAAAATATCTCTGCTAGTTGTGATTGATTCTCTAGAAATGTCTGTTTCAGGCATGTGGAAAAGCCGGACGACGATGTTTACAACTTTGGGCTCATATTGTTTGAAACGCTTGTAGGTCCTGATGCAAGTGAAAACAAAGAAGCATTTATGCTAAACGAAATGGTGTGTGAATGTGGTAACAATACATCCATTGGTAGCTCCAAGCAAATATCTCATCTCTTGTTGCTTTTTCCATGTGATAGGCATCCTTCAGCAGCCAAGATGGTAGAAGGAAACTAGTGGATCCAATCGTGCTAGCCACTAGCTCCCAAGAATCCTTGTCCATAGTGATATCCATCACCAACAAATGTATATCCCCGGAATCTTCCAACAGGCCATCGTTCGAGGACGTTCTCTGGAATTTACAGTATGCTGCTCAAGTCCAGGCTACTGCTGATTCAGATCAGAAATCAGACAATATGACACAGTCATAGCTTCAGTTCAGATAACTAGCTGTCCTCTTCTGTATTTGTCATTGTGTAAATAAATACAGGTAGAGAATCCATGAAGTTACAGAAGAATCATATAATAGTAATTTGAGTTTGTTGTGAAGATGATGTCAAATTTTAATTAGATTTAAGACCAAGATTATCAAGATACATTTAAACAAAGAATTCTTTTAATCGAAGTTAACAAAAACTTTTATTTTTGAAAAACTCCCATTAGACATGAACATTCATTTTAATTATAAACTTTGCTTCGAAATTAAATCCCACAATGATAAGAAATCCGATTCCTTTTAAAAATGATCATGAAGTTGAATCTTATACATGAAAAAATAGATGCTCAAAGAACTTGAATAAACATGATAACAAAAAAATATAAAATAAACCTGATTTAATAAGAGAAAATATCGAAAAGATGGAATAATTTAAATAATCTCTATATTCGTCCAATCAACCATCCATACTGTGTTTTTATACGTCTATCTGCATGACGTCTTATAATTTTATCAATCATCATAGGGGATTTGTTGATTCTACCTTATGGGTAATTGAAAAACGACGTCACTTTAGTTTTCATGTAACGTGGTAAATTCAACATGCTGGCTCATTTGAAAAAGCACTATCCATCCATAGCATTCTAGTCAATGGGTCAACTGGNATTTCACATTACCAAGACTGACTCCAAATTTTGCAGTAGACCGGTACATGTTCTCCAAAATTTCTTGGAAATTCTTCGTAGTCATTAGCTTTAAGATGCAGGTGAATCAAAATCATAAATTCACACATTTAGTTGCTCTCTTTTGTAGAGTAAGAATGGGTAGGGAAAGGGTACTATTTCAATGGTTTTCATTTCTTATACTTTTTTGTGTATGTTTCGCACTCAAAATCTCGGTTCTAGTTGCAAAGAAAATGAGAAGAATGCGCTGCTAAAGTTCAAAGAAAATCTCGTGGATATGTGGAAAAGGCTCTCTTCTTGGGAAGGAATAGTAACAGAACCAGAAACATCATCCAGCTCGACCTAGGAAACAGGTACTCCGGCAGTGGTGTCCATGGTTATGGAGAGGAGCTAAGCGGTGAGATAAATTCTTCTTTGCTTGAACTAAAATATTTGAGTCATTTAGACTTGAGCATGAACAATTTCCAAGGGGCTGAAATTCCCAACTTTTTCGGGTCCTTTACAAGATTGAGGTATCTCAATCTATCTGGTGCATCTTTGGGTGGCAGGCTTCCTCAATAAACTGACAGGCAGGGTACCAAACTCACTACAGTTCATTTCCGATTCCAATGTTGATTTGAATTCCAACAGTTTTGAGGGATATCTCCCACGCTGGTCATCTAATTTGAGTACCTTGTATCTAAGGGACAAATTCTTTAGACCCATCCCACACAACATTGGAACAGCATTGCCTTTTTTTGGCAGACTTAGACATCTCAATAAACAATCTGAATGGTACAATTCCTTTGTCCTTGGCCAGTTCGACAGGGTTAATGACTGTAGTCGTGTCAAATAATCAACTTCATGGAGAAATTCCAGGTTCTTGGGCTAACACGCCCATGCTTTACGTTCTCGATATGTCAAACAACTTTCTCCATGGTAATATACCTGATTCCATAGGATTCCTAGCCAATCTTCGATTTTTCATTCTCTCCAGCAACAATCTTTCAGGAAGCTTGTCTTCCCGCTTGAGAAACTGCACCCAACTAACTAGCCTTGATTTGGGTGACAATAATATTTCCGGAGGCCTTCCAGCTTGGATTGGAGATAACATGGCATCACTATTTATTTTAAGATTACGCAACAATACATTCACTGGCGACATTCCTTCACAGCTATTCAAACTCTCAGTCCTTCACATTTTGGATCTTCCCAAAAATAACTTGTCTGGGAAAATTCCTTCCTGCCTCGGAAATATCAGTGGCTTTAAAAGAGATTTAGTGCCTCAGGATACAGAGCTTTACGAGGGGAGCCTGCAGGTGATTTCAAAAGGGAAGTTACTGCTGTTTAAGACCATCCTTTACCTTGTAAACAGTATCGACATGTCAAATAACAATTTATCCGGAGAAATCCCAGCAGAAATCACAACCCTATTCAGATTAGGCCCTAAATTTATCCATGAATTGCTTGACAGGATGGAAACGCTGGACCTTTCAAAAAACCTATTGTCAGAGCCTATCCCACCAAGTATGGCGGCTTTAACTTTCCTGAATCACTAAAATCTATCCTACAATAACCTGTCGGGCAGGATTCCCACAAGCAATCAGTTCTCGACACTGAATGATCCATCCATTTATGAAGGAAACATGTTTCTCTGTGGAATTCCATTATCAGCTGAATGTGGTGAGCATCTGTTTGTCTCCATTTCCCGGTGATGACGGGGGTGATATAAATGAGAATGATAATCTGGAAAAGCTCTTGCTATTTGCTTTCATTGCATTGGGTTACCTGATAGGGTCTTGGGGAGTATGTGGCTCTTTGATAATCAATAAAAGGTGGAGGGATGCATATTTTGGTTTTGCTGCAAGGGTAATGAGCACGATAATAGGCTTGGTCTTAAGATGTAGATTACAACACGACAGAGGTCACACATAGAGACTTCCAGAATCATTAAATTACCTTGTTTTGTGAAATAAAAGAGGTGGCCTTGGAACTTTTGGAATATTATCCAATGAAATTGAATTTGGACAATAATTTTTCTATTGGATCTGCGGTGATAGATAAATCTAATCTCAGTCCTTGCGCGGAGAGTACACATACAAGCAGATCCAACCATGCCAAGAAAATGTCATGTTTCTATAAACAGTTGACAAGTCATTTTCTCGTTAATACATGAAACCAAAATTCAAAAACATCATATGTTCATCACCAAGAATGCAGAAGGTAAAGTTTTGGTAAAACTTAAAGAAAAAATATCATGACAAGTTACATGTACTGAAAAGCCTCCAGAAAGGATGGGAGAGCAGCAGTATTCTATCACATAGAACAGGAACAATAATAAGAGATCATTAGGCAAGGGCTCCTTCAGGAATATCCCAGTTATCTCCATCGTCATCCCTCTTCTTGATCTTAGATGCTTCTTCTCTATCTTGCGTATCGTTTTTCCATTGAGGGCGCCTAATAAGATTTTAACAAAATTACTTGATACAGAATCATGACAACATCAAGTGCTCCAAAAATTTAAACACGGTTGGCCATTAAATTTGAAAATTAGTTGGAAACAGGATAGTGGACTTTTCTGGGAACAAGTACAGGCCATATACTATATGAAGAACCTTCGAGAGCTTCGAGAGAAGGAACCAAAAACGATAGAAAAAGCAAAAGAAACACAATGTGCGCTATCACGCCAAATGCAAAGAGTAATGAAAAACTTCTATGCTTTGTGTTGCAGCATGCTATGAGCCATCAATTATTCTATTGGTTTAAATATTTCAAAAACAGTTGCAAGAAAACTAAAACTAACAGTCAACTCAACAACTGGTAATATGCACACTTTCCCTTATTCTAAAAGAAACGCAAACTAAAACTACAATTGACAACATAAATTTTAAATTTTCTAGGAGGCAAGATTGTCCAAACAATCCAGGAGAAAGTGAGTCCTGAGGTGCTCTCTTAGCAAAAATAAGCTATAACGAAGCTGTGATGGTAGGTATTCAATCAGGATGAACCTCAAACATTGTGATGTCATACTACCTTTGGCTCTGTTTAGTCTGTATGGCTAGTTTTGTAAAATTCTTAATACCAAAGGCTAAAGCTTAAGCATTGCTTTGGTGGACTGCCACACACATTCAAGCAGTAAACCGATGCATAAAATATGATATGAAAAAACAGACCAGGAGTCGATTTTTAATCACGAACATGATTCCTTGGATTTCCAGCCGTAATAATGTGATTATAAGAAATTAAAAGATAATAATAACTAATACGCTACTAAAAGAGAAACCTGCGACGATTGCGCTTCGCAGCCTCGCGTGTCTTGCGCTTCTTCTCATCCTGCTTATTCTCGAAAAACCGGCGGCGTTTGCATTCTTGAATGACTCCAGCTTTCATGACCTCTCTTCTGAAGCGGCCGAGAAGCTTCTCCTCCGGTTCGTTATCATCGACGAGAACCTGAACATTGTACGCCGATCGGAAGAAGAGAGTGTTGGCATATGCGAGAGAGGGGCAAATCACGGACGTGACATCTGAAGAGGAAGAAAGAGGTGTTGGATTCCAGCGGAGCTCATCAGACGAAAATCCACTGTTGATGGAGGAGAGAGAGACCTGCGACGGCGGAGTCACGGGGAGAGACGGCGGTGGTGGCGGCGGTTGTTTGGAGAGGGTGAAGAAAGAGAAGAGGTTGGGTAGGAAAGAGGTAGCCATTGTGCATACTACTGAATAGTATCATCTGGATAAGGGAATTTTGCACGTATGTAATGTAGAATAAGCGATACGGGTCGGATTGTTCTGCATCTATAGTTTGGCCCGTTTGGGTCGTGCTTTTGTTCGATTGATTTTCCCTTTTAAAAGTTCTTTGCGAGATCAGCTAAAATCACACTCAAAGTTATAAGAGAGGTTTAACAAACATTTCTAACGTGAGACGATCTCATCGATATTTTTGTGTGAGATAAGTCAATTTTATCTATATTTTTAATATGAAAAATAATTTTTTCTATGAGTAGTCTGAATAGGAGTTCCGTCTAACGAAATCAACTCGCAAGAGTTTTTGTGATGTTTCAAAAAATAATATATTTCCTAAGTAAACTTTTAATTTCATGATTGTAGGAGTTTATTTAGCATAATTAACTTAATCATATGTGTTAAAATCAAATGTTATTTACAGCCCAATGTTTTTGGGTTTTAAAAAATCATTAATTCTAAAAAACAATATAAAAATTACAGCTACGATAGCTACCTCCGAGTTATGGACTTTCCATAGAGATGAGTATACACTGGCCTCGTTCGATGTACAAGAATCATGCTCAGAACAACTGCAAGAATGCAAAGTCCCGACATGATCAACGAAGTCAAGAAGAAACAGATTGCCCCGTCGCACTTTAGAGCTTCATCTGTGTTCGATCTGATCATGTGCCGAGCTTGTTTCTCCGCCTCGCTGTCGTATATGCTGCTGGCAATAATGCCGGAGAATACTAATGATCCGGTCGGGTTGGCTAATGTTAGAAAGTTGTACAATGCTCCAAACTTCTTCAGTCCAAACATCTCGGAGGCGGTAGCAGGCACTATTGCCCAGTGTGCTCCGTATCCGAGCCCGACCAGAAGGGTTCCGACGTACATATCCCCCGCCCAACCCATTGCGAAGGAGAAATGTCCCATCGCCATTATAAGTTGGGCAATGGCCATGGCAACAGGCCGTGGATATGCGTAGTCCCGGACAATATTCTCGGAGAAGTAACCGCCACCGACCCGCCCGAGGAAGTTCCAAATGCTGATCATGGAAACGAATACATGGGTGTTGTCGTAACCCAAGGACTGGCTCATCTGGCCCAAGTTGTCGATCACCGTCAAGCCGGAACCAGAACCTAAGAGAAAAGAGAAGAATATGAGCCAAAAGTCCGCCTTTATCAGTGCTTCTGTCAATGTGAAGTCCTCCCCCCTGTGCGGCCTTCGCTTCTTGATTCTCACAGCTCCTTCTGCAGCTGCTTGTGCTAATCTTGCCTGGAGCTTAGCCATTCTCTTTTGTCTCTCCGAAGCTGGCAGTAAGTCCACTCCTCTCGGCTTTTCGTCTTCGATCTCGCTGAATATGACATCCTCTTGGGGTAACAATGGCTCCTCTTCTGGCGACCTTGGTTCCCGAGAGAAACTTAAGGTGATGGGGATAACGATGGGAATCAACAACAAAACAAATAAAATTACAGTGAAGCTTGTGATAACAGTTGGGCCCAAATCAATTAGATCTTCAACAAGCATGACCCCCATCAGATACGCAGCCAAGATGAGACATATGCTGTAGATAACAGAGAAACTGAACCCATCAGAGGACCTCATCTGTTTGTGACCTCCAACTGGCCTGACCACGAACATTAGACCAATGACCACCATCGTCGGCCCGACCGCAACCATAAATATGAGTGAAGCATGATCTGGGGAATGCATCATTGCATATACCTGAGTCAAGATTGCACCTCCCAAACCAGCAAAACCCTTCAGTATTCCGACAATCGGGCCACGGTTTTTGGGGAAGTTTTGCACGCAAGAGACTAGTGCAGCTGTGTTAAAGTAGGTCTCCCCATTTGTTCCTACGAATATAAGAATGCACATCTGCAATAAATTCATCAAGAAAGTAGTCAAACAGTATCCCCTGATATAACGGGCTGCGTCAATCTTATTTATCAGAAACATTTTTTTGTCGAATCAAGAGCAATAGTTTGAAGAAAATCAATATTATTACAATCAATAATTCGATACTCACCGTCCATAATGGCAAAACAGGAACTCGGCCGGTGACTACAAGCCAAACCAGGCCATATCCAACAAAATTCTGAATAGCGCCAACAAGAAGAGCACCCCACAATGGAAAAATCTCAGATAAACTCCCAGCCAAGAATCCTACGCTATCTCCCAAGTCCTTGGCCACGCCCAACCACGCGACCTGCTTTTGGTTATAGTTTAAACAACTTTTGATGGTCGGTGAAATGCTGCCGAACAAATATCCTATCCCCGCACAAGATTGTATCCACATTGCAGCCACGAAAACGAGCCATCTGTTGTTAAAAAAGGAAGAAATCTCATCTTTCATAGAACCCATCATCGATCCTTTCGAAAAACACCATTAAATGAATCTATAGTCCACCGTATTGCTTTCTAAGGTGGTTGTCTGCAAATGCAATGATAGTTTTTTGATGACCGCTCTTGAACCCCAGAAAATACATAGGAGAAAATCATGGAAGTTTTGGATTGATTTTATCTGTTATGATTTAGATTTTGGTGGTAGAAGTTCTTTATCTTTCTTGGTTGATGCCTTCTATAAATGGCGATTGCAATGGGATGGTGGGGCGATAATGGTGGATGTGATCTTAATTTATTGAAAACAGTAGCATAATCTTACATGAAGAAAAAATAGCGTAAACCAGTAAATCAGTTGAATAAGGGAGAAGCGTGAGCTTCGCTTGATTCCAACTTATATTTCTCCGGGCCCCAAACATCATCCATCTTTTGATAGGTTGATACAAAAGGTAAAAGTGAAAATATTTTTTACTTTTTCTATTTTGGATTTTGGTAATAAAATTTGGTTAATTTTGACATAGTAATTTTGATTTTTTTGCACCGAAATTGATAATACAACGTAGAAAAATATTGATGTGATGCCATTAAATGTTTGTGTATCTGGAACCATATCAGAAATTGCACCGAAATTCCGAAATTAAAAGTTAATGTATTAAAAGCAAATTTTGACAAGTTAATGAACTAAAACGCAAAATGAGACATCTTTGTGGATAAAAAATGTTGTTTTTCCAAGGTAAAATTATTAGCTAGAAAAGTTATTTTTTTCTCATTGTGGTTATTTTTCCCTTAGTCAGTTATGTCACGACTCAGAAAAGAGGCGCTGCTGACACCGACGTTGCTCTCCAACATGTATTCGAGAACAACAAACCTCAAAAATATATATTTCAGAACTTCAAAACCAGTAAATATATTAATAATAGTGAACATTTTATTGTCTTATACAGTTTCAAATATTGTTTTACAACGGCAAAAATGTAAAACTAGATATATAAAAAAATAATCTAATGCTTAACAAACACAGTGGATATACATAATCAAAACTAAGAAGCAACATCTATTGCATGTTCTTCACCAGTCCTAGAACTTGACCTGTTCATATTTTTCGATCTCTTCTAAATTTTTATTTGAGAGAGGTCTGAGTGGGTAAGTGATATGGTTGTCACTCAATAAATTAGAGAAATCCCCTCAACCATTTAGATAATTTTCAACACAAATCTTGTATACATATATTCAATATAGAAACAACACATATTCGGAAAAACATGTATCATTTTAGCACTAAACAAATTATAAATTTCATGGCTAACTCTTATATTTTAATCTTCTAAAGTGTGAGACAGAAATCGAGAATAACAAGAATCAGACATGTTCAGAATATATATTCCCATTAGTTCGTAATTTTCAATGATTTAGAAATACATAGTTCAAAACTCATAGAAAATACAGAAATAGAAATACAGAAATTTTAAGTCTTCTGTTTCTTATATAGAAAAATTATTAGAAGAAAAATTTAAAAATCTTAATTTAAATACTCTTAATGAAGAGTTCAAAAATATTAAAAATTCTTCTGATGAAGAAATTAATAAAATAAAATGCGCAGATGAACCTACTCAAACCAAATATTATTATGATAGCTCCACTCTTATGGATGCTCTTGTTGAAGAACAAGAATATATTTTCTCTAATATATATAATGGGAAAAGTATTTATGAATAGAATATTGATGGTTTTAGTGATAAGCAAATTTATAATACTGCTCACATAATGCTTATGTATAGTAGTGTGTGTAAAACTTCAAGAAATAATGATAAAAGTATTGCTAAAATGATTACGACAGGTTTTACTAGTCAACTTAAAGGTTGGTGGGATAATTATTTAAATTAGTCCTATAAAGATGAAATTCTTAACTCAAAAAAAATTGAGAATAATATTCATACAGAAAATGCAATCTATTTTTTAATAATTACAATGATTGAACATTTTACTTGTAGATTCACTGATAATGTCGAACAAATTCGTACTTTATTAAGTAATTTAAAATGTAAAGGAAAAAAAATTATAGAAAGAAAAGGAAAAAATAAAGAAAAAAAATTATAGAAAGAAAAGACAATTGTCTGATAGACAAAAAGAAAGAAAAAAGCCGTGAATCACAGAAAGCAGAAAAATTTAAAAATAATAATAATAAATTTATTATTTGCAGAAAATGTAAAAAACCTGGACATTATGCAAATCAATGTTAGGCTAAAACAAAAATTAATAAATTAGATATAGATAAGAATCTGAAAGAAATATTATTTAAAATAATAATGGATTCTAATAAGGATTCTGATTATAATAGTAAATCTGAAAATACTTCAGAATCATATGATTTAGAAGAAATTTTAGATAATGAATCAATTATCTAAGAACAAGAAGAATGTGATGCTTGTATACAAGAAAAATCTTGTATAAATCATTTAAGTAATATTGATGATAAAAATGATGAATTTTATAAATTCATGTCTCAATTTAAAGATCTAAATATTAATGTTTTAACTAATAATAATATTTTAGTATTTCTTAAAATGATTAAGGATCCAATTTCAAAATCCACAATTATATATCAAATGGAAAATAATGCTTCAACCAGTAGCAATAATATTCTTGCTAAACAAGAACAAGCTTATTCTATGAAAGAAGTAAAAAATCTTTTACAGAAAAAATATTGTAACCAAAGTCCAGTTACTTTACAAGATCTAATTAAAGAGATTAATAATCTTAAAGAAAAAATAAAAATTCTACAACAGAATGATAATAGCTTAAATTATCGAATTTCAGATAATGAAAATAACAAATAATATTTAGTATCTGAATGTTTTGATAATATTCAAGATATTTCATTTCTTGATCCTAATAAAAAACATTTATCTGTTTTAAATATGTTCATATATCAAAAATGGTATACTAATATTACTTTATTAATTGATAATTCTTATAAGAGAAATTTTATTGTTATGATTGATAGTGGTGCAGATTTAAATGTTATACAAGAATGATTAATTTCTGCTAAATATTTTCATAAAACTATTCATTCTCTTTCTCATGCTGGAGGAGAACCTTTAAAAATAAATTATAAATTACCAAAAGCATATATTTGCAAAGATAAAAATTGTATTCTAACCAGTTTTTTTATTAGCAAAAGATATTTCTAGATAACTTATACTTGGACTTCCTTTTATTTATCAAATTTATCCTTTAAGTTATGTTGATGAAACAAGTATTATAGGAACCTTTTAAGATAATCCTATTTCTTTTCCGTTTATAACTAAACATGTTCATAGAATCTTAAATGAATTACAAGAAAAGATTGATAGAAAAACGTTTTAGATTAATTCTTTATAAGAAGAAATAAAATTTCTGACTATTGATGATAAATTATAAAATCCTAAATTATAGGAAAATATTATATTTATTTATAATAAATTTTCATTAGAAATATACAATGATCTTCCAAATACTTTTTAGAATCGTAAGAAACATATTATTTCTCTTCCATATGAAGAGAATTTTGAGGAAAAAAATATTTCTACCAAGGCTCTTCCTTGTCAAATGAATTCTAAATATTTAGAATTATGTAAAAATGAAATTTATTCTTTACTAAAAAAAAGTTTAATAAAACCTTCTCAATCTCTTTGGTCATGTACAGCTTTCTATGTTAATAAACATTTTACATAAGGTTTTAAAATGGATTAGGCATCATATTCCTAATAAAAAAGATTTATTATACAGACTTGTCAATGCAATTATATTTTCAAAATTTGATTTAAAATTAGGATTTTGGCAGATTCAAATAAAAGAATGTGATAAATATAAAACAGCTTTTAATGTTCCAATAAGACATTATGAATGGACAGTAATGTCATTTGACTTAAAAAAATGTTCCTTCAGAATTTCAATTAGGAACTGGGTAGTGGAAAACAATTTCACAGATTTTTAAAATTCATGTATGTTTTCTTTTTTCGTTTTCATTGAATAAAGTTTTATTAAAACTCTCAATATAATCCTAAAAATTAAACTTCAAATTCATTTGATGATTTTGAGAATAAAACGCTTTTTCTACTAATAGAGATATACCACATTCTTCAATAGATATAATCTTTTTTATAATAAATTTTGAGAAGTTATAACTTCTTTTTTGTTTAGTATTACTGTAAAAGTGAGTTATTTCAACACTTTTAGTTGATAATATAAGATTTTAATAAAATGCTCTTTGTTTATAAGAACCATATACATATGATGTATTGGTTAAATATATTTTCATGATTGTTCATAGAGTTTTTTCACATTGGATATCTTTTCTTCTATAAGAAGAATTAAATCTCGATATTTATTCTCTATGTATAGAGCTAAGTCACCTTCATCATCTTTAATGATATTGGTATATGATGCTTGAGACTGAGAACATGTATTATTTCGCTGTTTCTGTTTTAAGAATTCTTGAAATTCATTGTGTAATGGATCATTCTGCTCAGTATTACTGGCTGATGAACTAGAAATGTTTTGGGCTATAAGCCTCTGTTTTCCATGCTGAACAATAATATTATGGGGTTTTCCCTACTATCTCTTCCTCTATAAGAGGAATCACATCTACCTCTTTGGTACATACCTGAAATCATGTTAGATATTCTCGGGTTAAAAAATCAGGTAGATGATTATCTTCACCTTTTTAATAAATGATTTCGAAATCAAATGGAGTTAAATGAGCCTGCCATCTTACAAACATTTGTTTAGAAACATCATGTTTAAAATCTTTCATAAACATAAATTTGCAGATTTGCAATCAGTTTTTATAATAAACTTTTTATGATATAAATCATCTTGAAATTTTAAAATACATCTGACAATAGCTAAAATTTCTTTTGCTACTGCAGAATAATTTTTCTGGGAATTATTCTGGTTCCCAGAATAAAATCGGATAGGAAATTCTTGCTTTATTTTGGAATCTATTTGTCTTAAAATTTTTCCAAAACCTATATCAGAAGCATTAGTTTTTACAATTTTATCCCATTGAGGATTTGCAAGCATAAGACAAGGAAGATTTTTAACTTTCTCTTTAATATTTTTAACAGCTTAGGTATGTTTATTTGACCAATGTAAATGATTTTTCTTTAATCTTTCATATAAGATAGCAGAATCTTCATTAAGATTTTTAATATAAGGATATTTATAATTTAAACTTCTTAAAAATCTTTGTAACTGAGTTTTATCAGTTATAATATCAGAAAATTTTGAACTAAATTCAATACTTCTTTGAATAGTGATACGTGCAAGAATTACACTTAATTTATATGTTAATTCATTTGATCTATGTTAGTTTCGAACAGAATTACGTTTGGTTTTTGTTGTTTTTGTGTCGTGCAGGGGATAAATAACTATTGGATGGTTTAGAACAATCAGAGGTATTTTTGAGCGTGAAACTGCAATAGACGAGAGCCACAACGCTCAGTTGTTCGAAGGACAAACACCTATGGGCAGCGCTGCGGCGCCTCACCGCCGGAGAACAAGCGCCTAGGCACTAAGCAACAAGCGTCACGGCGCCTACACTCACGAAGAACGGGCGTCTAGGCGCTGCAAACAGAGCGCCGCGGCGCTAATGGCGGCGAAACAAGAAATTGGGCTTTCAACTTACGGCCCGGACGTGGAAATAAAAGAAGAAACGAGGGTTCAGAAGGGGATGAGCCGTTCTAGGGAGAAAATAGAGGAGAAAGCAAGAACCAACACGGAGACGACGATCTGGAGCGGAAGGATCGATCACGAAGACGAAGAACGACGAATCTGGGGACAGAGACGCCACTTCTGATTTGTTATCTAATTCCTTCATCTCAATTTTCTCTTGTTGCGATGTCTAAACTTTCGAACATGCGTTGTTTTTATTTAAATTCCGTTATGAACTAATTTTTCATTCTAGAGGATGATGTAACTTTGTGGATACGATGAATTGACGTGGTTATTTATATGAGTGAATTATGTTTGGTTTAATTGTGTTCTTTGTGTTTATTTGACTGCAATTTACCGGTCATAAATTGTCTGTTGTCTGGTTGATTCTACAACTTGGCAGAGAGACTATGATTATAGATCATTAGAGACATATCGATGAATGTTTATATCGTTCAGAAGGCGTATAACTTTAGCGAGGCTTAGGTAAGAACATCGTTTGCACATATCAATTAAACTTAGATTCTTATTAAGAATGTTTGTATCGAAATTTGAATGGTACAATTTATTCGTCAATTGGGAAATGGAGAATAAAACAATTAAGTGTTCTTAGCCATTAAATAATTGAAATTCAAGATTATAAATGCAACCGGTAAAAATTATCATAGAAACTTAGTGAAATTACTCCTCTAGATATTTTTCTCTCGTTGATATTTCTCAATTCGGTAATTAGATTAATTATTTATTTGCAATTAAGTTGTTTAAAACAAACCAAAATTTTATTGATTTTTCTAGATAAAGTCGTGACTATTTTAATTACAAGCACTGATATATTTTTACATACACACTCCTCGTGGGAACAATACTTTACTCATATATATTAAAATGTGACAACCGTGCGCTTACGAGCGGAAAATACGTAACAAGTTTTTGGCGTCGTTGTCGGGGAGTGTCAAATTTGAATTTATATCAGTATTGTTACCAATTAGTCTAGATTTTAATTTAGAGCTTTTTATTTTATTTAATAATTACTGATTTTCTCGTTCTATATGTTTGACAGTGCATGCTATGATGGCAAAGCCTTGACTTGCTTATTTTTTATCCGGAGATCGAAAGAACTGCGAGAAGACTAAGAAAAGCGAGAAGGGAAGAAATCCAAACAATGGCCGAAAACAGAGAGAATGACAAACATAACCTGCCAGAAGCTATACTTATCAGAGATCACTTCCGACCAGTGATCAACACTCATTATTCTGGTATTTCTCGAGGGACCATCAACGCCAATAATTTCGAGCTGAAGCCTGGACTAATAAATATAGTTCAACAGAACCAATTTGCGGGAACTGCCACTGCTGATCCTCACGTTCATTTAAGGACTTTCCTGGAGATCACTGATAAGGTAAAAATTAATAATGTTCCTGATGATATTATTAGATTGCGTTTGTTTCCATTTTCTCTCAGGGACCAAGCAAGAGGATGGCTCCAATCGCTTCCATTGAGGAGCATCACAACGTGGCAAGAGTTGGCAACAAAGTTTCTTTCTGAATATTTTTCCCCCTGCAAAGTCTGCACAATTGAAGATTGAGATTAGTACTTTCAGGCATACTGACTTTGAGCAACTTTATGAGGCGTGGGAAAGGTATAAGGAGTTGTTGCGGAGGTGCCCGAATCATGGTTTTGAAGACTGGGTACAGATTGAGCTTTTCTATAACGGGTTAAATGGTCAGACACGGACAACAGTGGATGCAGCGTCAGGTTGCACGATCTTTGCCAAGTCTCCTGCTCAAGCCTATGACTTGATTGAGCAGATGACTATTAATAGCTATCAATGATCGTCTGAGAGGTCAGGAGTAAAGAGGACAACTGGAGTTTATGCTGTGGATCCTATCACATCACTCACTGCGCAAGTATCAGCATTGACTACACAGATAGCAACCATGAATAAAGTGAGTACATCAAACACTGAAGGACCATCGGTTGTTGTTGAAGAATCGAAATTTCCTGAAGAAGTTCAATACATCAACAACAAGAATTTTGGAGGCTAAGAAGGATATCGAGGTAACCCTCCCCCTAATACTTATCATCCTGGGTTGAGAAACCATGAAAATTTTTCTTATACAAATAATAAGAATGTATTGAATCATCCACCGGGGTTCAATACATCAAATGGGGAAGGGAAGCCATCATTTGAGGATTTAGTTGGGACATTTGTTGCTGAATCTGGCAAGAGGATGGCTAGGACTAAGCCTAGGCTTGACAACCTAGAGACACACATGGCGAATATTGGTGCTTCTTTGAAAGTCCTTGAGTCGCAAGTGGGGCAGATAACGAAGTAACTCACGTCTCAACCGTCAGGCCCAGTACCTAAGACTGCATACCCAAATCTGAGAGAAGTGAATGACGTTTTTATACAACACGAGGAGATTGGTGTGGTAAGCAGAGAAGAGAAAAAGGTTGAACCCACACCTATCCTGTAACGTCTCAAAAATTTAAAGGTCCACGTGAACCACATGCATGCAAGATTATTAAATTTCTTTGGTATTTTACTAAATTATTTTAAAGCATTAAATGCTTGTTTATTTTATTAAATTGTGTTTAATTATTTTTATGTATTTTATGCATTATTATTGCATGATAGGATTTAATTCATGAAATTTAAAAGTTCATGCACTATGGTTTTTAAGTTACATTTCGCGCACGAACGAGAAGTGGAGACGGGGAAATTTTTAAGAAAATTATTTTAATTACACGATTAAATTTTTATTAATTATTTTAAGATGTATTTAAGGGTATTTTTCAAAAATAGAAATTTTTGGATATTTTTACCCGCATGATTTTAATTTTTAACGGTACGCAAATTTTATCAAATCGGGGGACTTTTTAAGGGTTCAGCTAATATTTTCAAAATCTTTCCAACACGAAATATTTTTCGAGAGTGCGTTTGAACTTAATGGGCCTACTTTTAAGCTTGTTGGACTTAAAATCCTTTTTAAACTTTTAATTATCAAAGTTAGAGCCCATTAGTGCAATGTTAACCTTTTAAATAATGTGTTTAACCCTCCCCTAAATCTAATTAACATGTAACAGCCGACACCTCATCTCCACCATCAGTTCTTCTCAGTTTTCAGTAGAATCTCACCAAGGAAGCTTCGGCCCCTTCGTTGGCTAGTTAGAAAATTCCCTGGTTTGTTCCCGACGCTCGTTCTTCGATCTCCTCGCGTTCGTATCATCTAAGGCACGTTATGTACTTTCATTTCTGCATCTCGCACGCCATATACTGCTGATGTGTGTACCATAGTTGTTAAAAATCAAATCATACACATTCGAGATGTGATGCACGGTTTTTGCATGAAAGTTGATCATATTTTGATTGTAAACTCACGATTCTTGATTCCTTGTGCAAGGGCTGCCGAGTCCAGATAATCTAAGGGTGGAAATGATGTAATCTAATGTGTGTAAGTGCTGGAACCACGATCGAGTCGAGGTGTAGCAAAGGGCGATCATTCTTGGCTTGTGTGTGAGGATTTTTGGTTTCAGATTACGTGTGTAGCAGCTTGCTTTGGTTTAGCTTAGTTTAGAAGGTCTCATATGGTCTTGAGATTTAAAGGCTGGAAATGGGTGATAGGAGGTGGACTGAATATTTCAAGGGTGGGAGCCATGTGTGGGTTGTTGATTGCACTAAAAAGGGGTGACCGAATATTTCAATGGTGGGAGCCATGTGTGGGTTGTTGATTGCACTAAAAGGGGGGACCGAGAGCTTTGTGTTTCTTCTGGATTGGTAGTCGAGAGTTTTTGGGTAGGATAATAAAGTATTAGGAGTCTTATAGTGTATTTAAGGTAGGCAAAAAAGGTGGGAAAGATTTGGTTAAGTTTCGAGTCAATTCGGGTTAAAACCGGGACTCCGGTCCAAGTTTTAAAACGAATCGGTTAAGTTGTAAAATGGGCTCGAGTTTACGTCTAGGAACGCTTATAAAAAATATTTTGGGACATTTTAAGGAGTTTGGTAAGCTTCGGGTCAATTTAGAGGTCCAGAGGTGAAATGATAATTTTTGGGTTTTCAAGGGCAAAATATTCATTTTTCACCCGGGGTGAGATTTTGGTCATGGCAGCGCCCTGAGCACAAATTAAGATATTTTAAATGATTATGCATCATGTTTACGGTTTTTACGCAAGTATGATAAATACGGTGCATGCTTGGTTTAAAGAAAAAATTATGTATATGCATGTTTTTATTAAGTGATGAATATGATGACACGTTTTGAAGGAAGTGATTTAGTTGTGACTAACACGATGACACGATGACATGTAAGGCCCGGACTCAGTGGGCGGGTAATGCCGTCGCTGATGATCCTCGTCGCCGGGTACCGCGGTTACACGTAGATGGATCCATCGACTGACATGATGACATGATGATACGAAAGTCACAGCTAATGAACGGAATTCAAATTAAGATTTTAACACGTATATGTTGATACGATGATACATGCTATTACCATGTTTTGACAGGTCACGGTTACGCATACGATATGATAACATGATGAGACATGTTTTGACACGTTACGATTTTACACGACACGTTCATGTTCATGTTTTTGAGCTCATGAAATGTATGTTTATTATGCTATTTTTCACTGTTGTGTGCCACGTATGTGTACTTGCTATTACTGGTACAGGTGTGTTGAGTCTTTAGACTCACTAGGCGTGTGTGATGCAGGTGAGCATTTTGATCAGGGAACCAGAGGTGCCGAAGACTGAGTAGGCAGGCGGTATGTGCGGTGATACGACCCGAGGACCATTATTTTTCCGCATATTGATTCATGTGTTTTGAGAGGAGTTACACATTTTTATAAGTTGATGATTTTACGATTTTTACACGTTTACGTTTACGTTGATTTTGGATGACGTTAGTTATTTTTAAACTGCACTACTTTTATTGGCAAATAAATATGATTATTTTAAATGTCATTTTGTAATTGAGAGATTAAAAAAAAAAAAAAATATTCCGCACTTTTAAAACGGTAGACGTTTCATATCCGGCATGAAAAGCCAACTCCAACCAAAAGAGTCCGAGGTAAGAAAGGTGAGAGGTATGATTCAAATCATTGCATTGATATTTCTTTACTTCCCTACCCCTAGAGATTTTTACAATTAAAGGCTGAATTTCAAAAGAAAAAAGGTCTTGAAGATCTCAAGAACCTACACACTAATATTGAATCAGCAGATTAGGAGGAAGTGGAATTTACCGAAGGAACACGAAGAAATCTTCCTCAGAAGCTGCAAGATCCTGAGGAATTTTTTGCACCATGTGAAATAGGGGGTCAATTAGTGGAAAAAACTATCTGTAATTCAGGAGTAAGTGTGAATATCATGCCAAGTTCTCTTTACGAGAAACTTGGACTGAGCATGATCAAACCCACAAAGCTAAGCTTGCAGATGGCAGATAAATCGGTCAGGAAACCATTGGGTATTGTGGAAGATGTTGAACTTCAAATCGATAAATTTAAGGTGCTAGCAGAGTTCGTGATACTTGACAAAGAAAATAGTCAGAACGTTCGCGTCATTCTAGGGCGACCATTATTGGCTACTGTTGGAGCCATCTTTGACGTTAAACAAGGAAAGTTGACCATAGAGGTTGAAGGTCAAAATCAAGGTATCCAAAAGTTCTCACGACCCACCTTGAACAGTCCAGTAACAGTCGGGCTGACGATGTTAAACCAAGCGCTTGTTGGGAGGCAACTCAACCAGTATCTTTTATTGCTTCGTTTTCTTTATCTGTTTTTATTTTAATTTAATTATTATTTTTTTTTGCAATTTTTATGTTATTGAACTCTGTATGTGACGATTAGACATTGATATGTGTTCTATCATGCAGGTAAAAGTTGAATCGGGCGTGGAACGAAGCTTAGTGGACAAAATCTCAGGAGTGTTAGCGCTGCAGCACCACAAAAACAGTGTCGTAACGTCAGAACATGCGAAGACTTAGCGCTTCCAGCGCCATGGCGCAGCAGATGTCGTAACCTAAGCGCCGCGGTGCCACTAACCAAGCATTGCGGCGCGCATATGGCTGAAGCATTAGCGCTGAGGCGCTACTTACTCAGCGTCGCGGCGCTAGTTCGTATTATATGAAAAAAAGGGCCGAGGGAATTCATTCTACCTCAACCCTAAGCAGCACCACGGCTTCCTCTCCCTTCCACCACCAAAAAACGCCACTCTTCCACAAATTCTCCCCTTCAAAACTCTATAATAAACATCTCAAATCACTCATAACCCATATTCACCTTCACATCTCACTCCTACACCATTTTGGCTCAAAAATTTCAACAAGAGTTCTTCAACGAGCCGACACTGGACGAATTGCAAGCATATTTTAGGTAACCTATCACAAGATAATCATTCTTGGTGCTTTGAATCTTCAATATCATATTAAAAATTTGAAGGAATAGGGTGGGTTCTAGAGTTGATGCACACAAGGTGTTCGATATATTGCTTGAGTGAGGTTGTTATTAAGAATAATGGATTTGGAATAGTGCATATTGTAAGGGAATTAGTGTTTGATTTATTGTGTTGATTTTGTGGGTGCTGTATTGTTGGAATATCATTGTGTGAGGCGTTGTTGTGAAAAAAAATTGTTGAGCGAGTTTGGATTGAATTGAATCATGCCTCCGAAAAAGAAAAGTAAGTGTGGTGAGTTTGGGAATGGTGAGTCGTCTACTGCCAATTTTGATAGACGACGGTTCTGGGATGCAGTAGCAGCTGAGAACTATACTAAGTTGATAGAAAAGAATATGCGAAGGGAAAGAGGCATGGATCAGAGCCACCTGGGTTGTCCTACATTGACTCGTGCTCGAGCGATAAATGGGGATAAATTTGTGAAGCCCCGGCTTATGCTGTGATGTCCTTTGTGAGGGAAATTTATGCTAATCTAAAAGTTAAACATGAAGGTTATAACGTGAAGATTCGGGGACGGATGGTTGCCTTCGATAGCAAAACAATCAATTCTCTGTACTCGATACTTGATTACGACACAGATGAGTATACGTTGTTAATGTGATAGGCTTATCCCTATGAGACAGTCATAACCACACTTTGTGAGCCGGGCACGGTTTGGAAGCTCAACAATCAACGATCCCCGGTCACATTCCCTGCGACGTCCATGAAGAGGGAGGCATACAACTTGTATCACTTTGTGGCATCGTGGTTGATGCCATCTGGTCTTGTGTCTGATGTGACGAAGACGAAGGCAGCATTGGTTTATTGTATCATCACCGGCAGGATAGTGGACGCAGGCCGGGTGATTATGACGTCTGTTTCGTAGGCTGCTCGGGGCACATCTACTGTTAGCATGCCCTATTCGTCGACGATCACTGACCTCTGTCATGTAGCGGGGGTTACTTGGGATGATAGTGAGGCATTACTGCGGACGAAAGGCGATATATCACTGGTTGAGCCCCTCTCGAGGGATAAAAGAGGGAGACAGATTACTAGTGGTCAGGGAGAGGCTTCAGGGAGTGGATCACAGTCACAGCCCATCCCGCAGCCATCACACACACGACAGGCGGAGATCGCACTGCCAGCATTTGTACTCAGACCTATTGAGGATGACGTTGAGTATGATGACGACGAGGAGGTTGAGCTGTAAGGCGAGGACAGTAAGTCCTGATGCTCGCTGTGTGAGGTACGTAATCCCCTGTTTTTCTTGATTTATTACTGTACATTGGGGACAATGCACGTACTTAAGTTTGAGAGTTGTTAGTTTTGTTTTGTTTTGTTTTTTTTTTTTCGTTTGGACTAGTACTGCATGATTAGTTATTTCCTGCAAAGTTGAGTCTAGTTTGGTTTTTTTTTTTAAAATTATTATTGCATGATAGAGTCGTTAAAAAGAGTCATGGATAAACCATTTTGTGGCCGATGATGAGAACGGAGTTGTGATTTTGAAGCATATATGGGTTCATAATAACTTTAGAGTCACAAATTTTTGCACTGTCATGTTTATTGATACTATTGATGCTTAGAGACAATTTACATACCTGTGATGCTAATTAGACAACAGAGATCTGATTTTTAGTAATTCTCACATGACATTAACTGACATTTTTGCAAATACAGAGATGATATAGGCAATTTGTCTCAATATCTTTGGTCCTGTTTTCATTGTTATTGCCAATTGTTAGCCCATTGAGCTTCGAGTTGATTGAGATGCTTAACTTTTCTTTGCGCACCTATCTCATATATCATTTTGATTGAACAATGCATGTGATTGGTTTGTATGAGATGACTAATGGATTGACGGAAATCTAGAACTTGCTTGAACACCTTTCGAGTCGAAATACAGATAATATGTGACATAGGAATGATTTAGGCAATCTTTGGAACCGTTTGAGTCTTTGAGCCTACCAAATGAACATGAAATATCCCTAGTGTCCCATATTGAGCCTACAAAAAAAATCAAGTGGTGTGTGTCAATGACATACAATTAGCCCCCACTTGTATCTATTCTACGTCTCACAACAACTACCTAATGAAGATTATATACTTATTGTCCTACCTAATTTTGAGAGAAATAATTCCGTTGGTATTGAAATGATTCAAATACTCATTGGAAAAAAAAATTCAATGTGTATAAAGGAGTTGAGAAAGAAAAAAAAAGAAAAAAATAAGAAGGAATGAATCAAAAAGTGGTGAAAAAGAAAAATATGGAAAATGGAGGATATGAGTGTGAAGAAAACAATAAGGGATGGTAAATGAAAAGAGAGTAAAAATAATGAAAATTCAAATATTTCTCTCAAATTTTGATTTCCATAACTTTTAAAGTAGCCATGAGCCATAGCCTAACGTTATAAGCCTACAAGACCAATTAACCTTGTCACATTTATCCAATATACTAGTGGAGAAAAGTTGTTCAAGTCAAGCCTATGGATACCTGAGAAACATGGTTAGCAAGTATGAACTTAAATCATTTCCATTTAAGCATCTTATTGTGTGACATCAGTTTTGGTATACTTGTGTTGAAAATCTTAGGAGCCAAATAATCACCAATAAGTCCTATGTGACCTGTGTAAAGGAATTTGTATTTTAAATGAAGTGTGAGTTGATCTGAGCTGAGGATCTCTTGAGTTCATAAGGCGAATGAGTGTTGTAAATTTATTTGAGCATTTGATTGCGTAAATGAACAATGACATATCACATACGCACGTGACTCTTGAGTGATTATGAATTACATGAAAATGGATTAGTCGGAGGCCAAGATCAATGGTTGCATATCCATGACTTTTAGTCGTTATCATTACTTGTTGATTGAATTCCGATTTTTACTTTTATTTTGCTCGGGACTAGCAAAAGTTAAAGTTTGAGGGGTTTGATAAGTGCAAGAATTGCACTTAATTTATATGTTAATCCATTTGATCAATGTTAGTTTCAAATAGAATTACGCTTGGTTTTTGTTGTTTTTGTGTCGTGCAGGGGATAAACAACTATTGGATGATTTAGAGCAATCAGAGGTATTTTTGAGCGTGAAACTGCGATAGACGAGAGCCACAACGCTCAGTTGTTCGAAAGACAAGTGCCTAGGCGCTGCCCAAGCAGCTCTGCGGCGCCTCATCGCCGAAGAACAAGCGCCGCGGTGCTAAGGAACAAGCGTCGCGGCGCCTACACTCACTAAGAACGGGAGCCTAGGCGCTTCACACCCAACGCCGCGACGCAAATGGCGGCGAAACAAGCAATTGGGCTTTCAACTTACGGCCCGGACATGGAAATAAAAGAAGAAACGAGGGTTCAGAAGGGGATGAGCCGTTCTAGGGAGAAAATAGAGGAGAAAGCAAGAACCAACACGGAGACGACGATCTGGAGCGGAAGGATCGATCACGAAGACGAAGAACGACGAATCTGGGGACAGAGACGCCACTTCTGATTTGTTATCTAATTCCTTCATCTCAATTTTCTCTTGTTGCGATGTCTAAACTTTCGAACATGCGTTGTTTTTATTTAAATTCCGTTATGAACTAATTTTTCATTCTAGAGGATGATGTAACTTTGTGGATACGATGAATTGACGTGGTTATTTATATGAGTGAATTATGTTTGGTTTAATTGTGTTCTTTGTGTTTATTTGACTGCAATTTACCGGCCATAAATTGTCTGTTGTTTGATTGATTCTACATCTCGGGAGATGGACTAGGATTATAGATCATTTGAGACACATCGTTGAATGTTTATATCGTTCGGAGGGCGTATAACTTTAGCGAGGCTTAGGTAAGAACATCGTTTGCACCTATCAATTAAACTTAGATTTTTATTAGGAATGTTTGGATCGAAGTTTGAATGGTACAATTTATTCGTCACTTGGGAAAAAGAGAATAAAACAATTAAGTGTTCTTAGCCATTAAATAATTGGAATTCATGATTATAAATGCAACTGGTAATAATTATCGTGGAAACTTAGTGAAATCACTCATCTAGATATTTTTCTCTCGTTGATATTTCTCCATTCGGTGATTAGATTAATTATTTATTTTCAATTAAGTTGTTTAAAACAAACCAAAATTTTATTGATTTTTCTAGATAAAGTCGTGACTATTTTAATTACAAGCATTGATATATTTTTACATACACACTCCTCGTGGAAACGATACTTTACTCATATATATTAAAACTTGACAACCGTGTTCTTGCGAGTGAAAAATATGCAACAAATAAGAATAATCTTTCTTTTTTCAATTATATGATCAAGAAATTTAATATTAGTTTGAAACAAAATCATTTTAAATTTTGATAAAACTAGGCCATTTTGAATAACAATATTTTTAAACATATATAAAGATTTAAAATGTGTTTCAATGTCATTAGAAAAGACTAAAATATCATTAATATATACAATTATAAAATTGCTATAAGAATAAAAAATATCATTCATAATTTGTTGAAATTATGAAGGGGTATTTTTTAAGTCAAATGACATAACTATCCATTCATAATGTCCTATTGAAACATTACAAACAGTTTTATATCAATCATATTCTTTTATTTGAATGTGGAAAAATCTTGAAAATATAATTGCATTGACAAGTCTGTCTAATAAATCTTTTTTTTTAATTAAGAATAGGATACCTAATCCATTTTAAAACCTTATTTAAAGGTTTATAATTTATGACTAATCGAGGAACTCCTCTTTCCTGCTCAAAATATTTATTAACATAGAAAACTGTACATGAACAAAGAGATTGAGAAGGTTTTATTAAACTTTTTTTTTAGTAAAGAATGAATTTCATTTTTACATAATTCTAAATATTCAGAATTCATTTGACAAAGACGAGCCTTGATAAAATATTTTTTTCCGCAAAATTCTCTTCATATGGAAGATAAATAATATGTTTCTTACGATTCTAAAAAGTATTTAGAAGATCATTACATATTTCTAATGAAAATTTGTTATAAATATGTAATGACCCGATTTAATTAGATGTTATTTGACGATAATTAATATTAATTATTTTAAATAGAGGAATGTAAAATAATTAAGCCAAATAATTAAATTGTGTGTTTAAAACATGTATTAGAAAATATCGATTGATAGACGATATTAAAATGCATATGTAAATTTTATGGCACATGAGAGTTGAAATAAAATAGATCGGGTCAAGTTTCGAACCCAAAAGAAGAAAAGATAAACACACACATATAAAATATATATATATATATTAAATAAAATACACATCACCATCATCCGAAATGTTCCATCTCTCTCTAGAGACCCAAAAACTCTATTGTGAAAGCTTCAAACCACCGTGCAACCTTTGACCGTCGATTGTTGTCACACCGGTCGCCGAAAAATTAAAGTAAATATATGGTTGGAAAGCTCCCGACGAGAGCTACGTTTTGGTACCCATATTGAAGTGTTTCTCGACACTTTTCGGAAAATCGCCGCCCCTTTGTTCGTTGAATTGTCGCCGTACGTCGCCGGAGTTCGGAAATTGATTGAGAGCTTTTGTTCTTTGAATCATAAGCTTCGTTTTGATATATATATTGAGGTATAAATTATGATTCCAGAAATTGGTTAAGGATTGCTCCATTTTTTGTTAATATTGATATTGGTTATATTTTTGGGTGTAGGTACAAACTTTGAGTTGATTCGAGGTATCGAAAAATTTCAGAATATTTAATTAGATATTTTCGAATTAATGAGGCTATAAATCGAGTTTCAGCTAGTTCGATGCTTTGCGACGAATTAAAATAGAAATAATTGATTTTAGGCATTTTAGTTGAATATTGAAATTTTAGAAATTTAAAATGCCTAAATTGTTGGAATTGTATTTTTAGTGAATTTAAATGGTTCTAGAATTTTTATATGATAATAAGACCATTTAAATTAATATTCAGGTGAATTGTCTGACTTGGCATTTCCAGGACTTTCTTGAGGATTTAAGTTACTGGTAAATTAGTTGAGGTACGTAGAGATCAGTTATTTTCACGACGTCTGACAGAGACATCTGATGATCATGTGTATGATTTATGTGCTATTTGTTGATTTATGTGATATTATATGCTGACTCGCATATTATCAGTTGGTAATTGATGTGCAAAATAAAACAAAATATTTTTTTTGTTCACACACATTTTATTTTAGTTAGACGCATTAATATCACTGAACATATCATATTGAGCCTATCTGTTGTTGAGATCCAGTTATATTTCGGTTGAGATCCGTTATATATATGATATGATATGGTGTTCTGGAGATGTTTGGCTACCTTGATTCGGTCAGGCTTAGGTAGTTGCTGGCTTCGAGGCTGGGCCATATCCCAGGTACGGTCCGCTGAGTCGTGGACCAGCTCGAGCATATATGTATGATTGTTGATATCGATCATTTGATTCCTGATATCTTGCACCTATACATGCATTGCATTCATGCATGGCATCATTGCATTTCTATGTAATATATCGTGGTTTCTTGATATCTCGTACTAGGGTTTCTGACCCCGAGAGGGGGATGTCGTGTATTTTGTGTGTGGACATGACAGGTGGTACATGTGGTTCGACCTCAGGTGCTCGAGAGGAAGGCTCAGGAAGTACCAGAGCTCCTTGAGAGTGGGTTCAGTTGTATTTAGGTACTGCGCGGTGTTGCTGTCTCCCATATACTATATGTCTATATTTGGAGGATTTTATTATGGTATTATCGAGCCTTGTCGGTTGTATGATATTTTGGTTTGTATATGTCATGATTGTGTGTCTGGCTAACACATGTTTGTGTTGTTGTGTTTATTGAGGGCATATGTTGTTTATTTTGAGTATTTGATTTTCTGGTATGTCCTATTTATAGGAAGATCATGCCGAAATTTTTATAGGCAAAAACGCAAATTTTTAACTTATTTTCCGCTGTTTACTGATTAATCATGATTGCATGTTAATAAATTGTGATTAGGATAACGGGCCCTCACAGTTGATATCAAAGCGTAGACTGGGATACGCTCGTACTAGAGTTAGTACACTCGAGGTTAGGCATAAGAAATTTGTACGTATATGTTTGATTATTTGAAATTACTTGTTCTTGCCTGGTGTGAATTATATGTTAGTATCTTAGGGATATGACATGTAGACTATACATTGCAGTTTTATTTCGGTGCTTTGGATTATATTGAGGTTATTGAATATTTTCTGAATTTAACCTTAAATTCTGTAGAATGGCAACTAGAGGAAATAAAGGGAAAGGAAAAGAAGTGGCTCAGGAGTCCGGGGCACAGAATATCGGAGGAAATGACAGAGTTCCTCGAGGTAAGCGCGGTCGTCCTGCTGCAGAGGTAGCCAATAAAGCTGATGCAGAGGTAGAACAATTGGTGCACAGAGTTGATGAAATGGAATTGGCTGTAGCTCGATTTCAGAATATGCATCCTGCAAAATTCTTTGGGAATGAAGGAAGTGATCGAGCAGAAGGATGTCTGAAACACATGGAATTCCTGTTTAACACAGTACATTATGATTATGATAGAAGGTTAACTATGGCAGTTCTCCAACTATGGGATCGTGCATAGCGTTGGTGGGAGGCTACTACCAATGTACTGCAGCAAACAGGTACTCAGATCACTTGGGAGATGTTTCGTGCTAAATTTCTCCAAGAATATGCTCCACCATCCTACTACTCAGCCAGAGAATCGGAATTTCATCGACTAGTTCAGGGCAATATGTCTGTTGAAGAATATGTTCGACAACTTTCAGCTCTTCTCACTTATGTACCACATGTGGCTGTCAGTGAAAAAGGGAAAATTTCAAAATTTTTGGAAGGACTGGACTTTCAAATACATGCTATGATTATGGCTGGGTCGCCTACAACTTATGCAGAAGTTGTAGACAAGGCGATTGGAATTGAAGCTGGATTGAAAAGAGGAAAACAACCATAGGCTCCACCAATGCCTAGTGGTGGTTCCTATTTTTCAGCAGGTACACCATCTTTTCCATCTCAACAGTCATACCAACAACAAAAGCAAAAATAATTCAGACCAAAAGGAAAACAATTTAAAAAGAAATATCAGTCCAGTTCCTCTAGTTCGAGCAGTTCACAAAGTGCGACAAGTGGACAGCACCCCATGATTTTCTGTGATAGATGTGGGGGTAGACACCCTACTGCGCAGTGTAGCGGAGTACAGGGCTCATGTCATAATTGTGGGCATCCAGGGCATTATGCCAGAGTTTGTCCGAGCCGTGCACAGGGACAAATGCAGCCACAGTAGTTGCATTATGCCAGAGTTAGTTTTCCAGGTGGCTCATCTCAACGACCATTTGCTCCTGCACCATCCTACCAGCAGTCTAGTTACTCACAGGTCAGGGATAATGTGCCACAGTCTTTTTTGGGTCCCCAACAAGCCCGAGTATATGCTTTGACCGAGTATCAAGCTAGAGAGGCTCCAGGCGAGGTGATCGCAGGTACTTGCCTTATTTACGATCATATATTGCACGAGTGTTATTTGATACTGGAGCATCTCATTCATTCATTAGCATCGACTTGATGCCGGGTACTGCACCGATCTCTATAGCGCCGTACAGAATGGCTCCTGCAGAATTGAAAAAATTGAAAGAGCAGTTACAGGATTTACTCGAAAAAGGTTATATACACCCTAGTATGTCACCCTGGGGAGCACCTGTACTGTTCGTAAAGAAGAAAGATGGTTCTATGAGAATGTGCATTGATTATAGACAGCTCAATCGAGTCACTGTTAAAAATAAATACCCTCTGCCTCGAATTAATGATTTGTTTGATCAGCTTCAAGGAAATTCTGTTTATTCGAAGATTGATCTTCGCTCAAGATACCATCAACTTCGGGTTAGAGAAGAAGATGTTCCTAAAACAACTTTTAGAACTAGATATGGGCATTATGAATTTCTAGTAATGCCATTCGGTTTAACAAATGCACCAGCAGTGTTTATTGATCTGATGAATAGAGTATTCAGAAATTTTCTGGATAAGTTTGTTATTGTCTTTATTGACGATATACTGGTGTGTTCGAGATCAAAGCGGGAACATAAGGAGCATTTACGATTGGTTCTTCAAATACTTCGGGATTCTCAATTATATGCTAAGTTGTCGAAGTGTGAATTTTGGATAGATAGCGTGATATTCTTGGGTCACGTGATATCAGCCCAAGGTATATCTGTATATCCGAGTAAAGTTGAAGCAGTCTTGAATTGGGCTAGACCAACCAATATACCGGAGATTCGAAGTTTTATGGGATTGGCCGGCTATTACAGACGATTCATTGAAGGATTTTCACAGATTGCCCGACCTATTACCCAACTGACCAAGAAAGATGCAAGATTTATTTGGTCAGATCAATGTTAAAAGAGTTTTCTTACATTGAAAGAGAAGCTGACCACAGCACCAGTGTTGGCATTGCCATCTGGATCAGTTGGATTTGTGGTTTGTACCGATGCATCATTGAGAGGTTTGGGATGTGTTCAATTGCATCATGGAAAAGTTATTGCCTATGCTTCAAGGCAATTGAAAACACATGAATCCCGATATCCTGCTCATGATCTTGAACTAGCAGCATTGTTTTTGCTTTAAAAGTTTGGCGACATTATTTATATGGTGTGCAGTTTATTTTCTACTCAGATCATAAGAGTTTGAAATATCTGTTTACTCAATCAGAACTGAATATGAGGCAGAGACGATGGTTAGATTTACTGAAGAATTTCGACTGTGAAATACAGTATCGGGCAGGAAAAATGAATCAGGTTGCAGATGCATTAAGCCAGAAGTATCAGAATGTTATGATAGCATCGATCCCTGTCTGGCAGAATTATGATGATTTATGTACTTCTGGATGGAATTTTCAGCCGAAAGGCAATCATTTTATTGTTTTTGCTTTGCAATTTGAGCCGAAGATTATTTCGAAGATCAAGAAAGCTCAAAAAAATGATCCACAGGTTCAGAAATCAAAAGACTTGGTTTTGTCTGATAACCTAGATAAATACAATATCTCATCATATGGTTGTTTACGCATGAATAACAGGTAAGTGGTACCAAATGTCACAGGATTGAGAGAGACATTACTTCAAGAAGCGCATTGTAGCCGTCATAGTTTTCATCCTGGTACCCATAGAATGTACCACATAATGAAGCCATATTTCTGGTGGGATGCTATGAAAAGAGATATTTCTGACTTTGTAGTGAGATGTTTGACATGCCAGCAGGTTAAAGCTGAGAGAATGAAACCTGGAGGTATGTTACATAGTTTAGAAATACCACAATGGAACTGAGAACATATTGCGATGGACTTCGTGACTCACTTGCCTAGATCAAACAGAGGTTGTGATGCAATTTGGGTGATAGTCGACAGATTGTCTAAATCAGCACACTTTATTCCATACTGAAACGTCCTGCCATTTTTATTGCTTTAAAAGTACTAGAATTTTTTTTCCCTAAATTTCGACCACTCACTTAAACTCCATGAAAATATTTTACCCTTTTAAAATAAAATACCAACCATCTAGCATTTTTAGAAATCAATGAAATATTCATAAAAATGAAATCGTCAATTTGTTTTACCAAACCTAAAAAGCGCTAATTTGAAAAGAATAGCTCATACTAAACCTCTCAAAAAGCATAAATAAATAGTCTTAAAATCTTTAATCATAAATCATGATTCATAAGTCATAAATGCGGAAATAAGTAGAAGCGCAGGTCCTCGGGTTGTGTGCACCTTCAGTCCAGTCAGTTCATCCGTCAAGACCTCCCTCAAACTCACCTGCATCCATCACACCTAGTGAGTCTAAAGACTCAACACACCATAATCTTTATAACAAATAATACATATAAAACCACATGCAACATTGAAAATACTTTTACGTAAAATAACTTTTCATGACATGAAAACATAAACTTTAACTTTTTCCTTTTTCTTAACATGACATGACATAAAACTTTTAACATGATCATGAATATTTTTCTTTTCCATTTCCTTTTTCTTTGTTGAATTCAGATCGTTAATTGTGACTTTCCTGACATGACATGACATGATCGATGGATCCATCTACATATAACCACAGTACTGGGCGGCGGGGGACAACAGTAACACTCTCACCGGTCAACTGGGCCCTTGGCCTATCATGATCGAATAGAAATACGATCGTCGGGGTTCCGTCGGGGGCCTTTTCCCATAAATGGGTTCCCTCTGGGGCCTTTTCCCCTCACGATATTCCCATTCTTACCGTTACCACAAAACCGTTACCACACATCCGAAATGATGAAAATACGATCGTCGGGCTCCCACTGGGACCATAACCCTCACGACATCTCCAACATTATCGAATTAGTCACAATTACTTCACTTCCTTCAACATTTATATTCTCATCACTTTATAAAAAAAATCATGTATAACATAACATTTTGTTTTTGAAACCAAGTATGCAACATGTCTTTTAAATGTCTTCTTTAAATCATAAATAATTCCTTAGACATTTAAAAATCATAATTTAATCATGAACATTTCATAAACATTTCAAAATAATCATAATATGATAAAAATAGCATTTAGGGCACTGCCATGACGTTTACTAATTTTTATGTGTAAAAAGACCGTTTTACCCCTGGACGTAAAATTTCTCGATTTTGACTTTTTCTTAATTTTTTTGACTCTAACATGTCCCAAATAATTATCTAAGCCCACATGAATTTTCTCATATTTTTATTTAGTTTAAATCGATGACTTCTAAATTAATCTTTAAACATAATGTATTACTGCGTTTTAATCCCAAATTAAACCAAACCTTAATATAAAATTTCCAAATTAAAAAATTAGACTTCTAATAATTTTTTAAGATTAAATATAATTTTTCATAATATTATAAAGCTTAAAACTATGCGTTTTAATTAACTCGTTAATTAGCGTTTCGTACGGCGATTAAATCCCGATTAAACCCAAAACTCGTTATTTTGATCCCAAATTTTTAACATAACATTTTTAGGATTTATTCTACCCTTCCAAGTCAAGAGCCACCCCTGTGGACCATTGGGTTCAATTTTAGCTTTATTATTTTCGTTTTTTGACACCTTATCGAACACATCGAGTCATCTCTTAATTTACTCGATCCATGTCCGAGCCACCTTGAACCAACACTTAGCCAACTCACCTAGGGATCCTACTGTGAAAGCCAAGCCCGTAAAACAAGCCCTAGCCTGACCAAAACAATTCTGAAACTTGACCCATGTTCTGTACGTGTGTGTGAGTGTGCTTCCTTGCATGTTTAGGACTCCTAACCCAACTAGGACTCTCCAAGCCGAGCCACCACCAAGCCCACCTAACCCTGACCATCCCTGGACCACTCCCAAACGCAGCCCAGGCTAGCGCAAGCCCTTGAACTCGCGCCTGAAGCGCTGCAAGCTCGCTGCAAGAAGATGCAGAGCTGCGCGCGAGTGCTTCCTTCAAGATCTCTCGAGCCAATGGCCAGCCCAGCCACTCCAGCCCCTAGCTCAACCCATGCCCCTCATCCTAGGACCCTGATGGACCACCTAGCTTGCCTTTAGCCCCGCTGCAGCGAGCCCCTCCCTTTGGCTGCCCCTTACCTGTACGTGCGAGGAGTCCCTACTGCATGGGACTCCTCCAAAGCTGTGCTCCAGGGGCTAGGACCCTTCCTGACCCTTAACCACTCGACCCCTCATGACCTTAACCAAGCCCTGGTCCCAACCAAATCCAAGCCCAGCCACCAAACCCAAAAACCGAGCCAATCAAATCCATGACAGAAAAGTGCTTCCAGCTTGTGTTTGTTCTTGTGTGCAGCGTTTTGGGTGATGTTTTAGGTCCCTAAACTCATGTAAAACAGTACTTGATTGTGTCCTAATCATGGCAGCTCTCTTAAACTCATAAAAACATGGATTTGGAATAAAAAAACACAATTTTAGAACATGTATACATATAGTTACGAAAATAACAATCTCGAGTGCCATGTTTTCCTTCAAAATATGCTTAAACAATTACTATGGTGTGATAGATGTTTGAATGAAAGAATATGGCGTGCCTTTGCGTGTAAAACGCACGAATTATCGTTGACGATTTGAAGAACGACGACGAAGAGATGATGGCTTGTTTTTTCCCTTGAATTTTCGAAAGTTTCCTCTTCAAAACCTTTGTGTGTGCCGTGAGGTTTACGGAAAAAAGGAATTCTGAATTTGTTGGGGAAGGGGCGTGTGTTTTGTATGGGTTATGGGGTGGTTTTAGGCTTTTAATAATCAATTAACCCACTAACAATGGCTTAGGCCCATTAGCAAAGTTAATTAAGTCCAAATAGCCCATTAGTGTTTAATTAAAAATATTTAAAATAATTTTGATTAATAAACTTTGTGATTTTATTAACCGGGTTGCCAAAACGTTCGTATTTTTGTTTAAAAACCAACACCGATAAAAATAACGTCTCGGCGTATAAAATCACCTCAAAACCCTTCATTTTCAAAAATAAGAAAAATCATCACCCATGTTTTAAATAATTAAAAACAATTATTTATTAAAAATATTTTCTATTTTTTTCAGCCCTCGGTCTCCGTTCCTCGATCGCAACTCGAATAACTTTTAAAAATACATTTTAATGCAACAATGCAGAAAGGTATACTTTAAACATATAAAAATGCACAGCATAATTAATTTATGCAATTAAAATAATTTAATTAAAATACAAAGAATTTAATAATTTGTATGCATATGGTTCGCGTGGACCTTTAAATTTTCGGGGCGTTACACATACGATCGTACTTATGCTTATAATAAAATGGCACGATTATATGTGGATAATGTTATTCGATTGCATGAAGTTCCAGTATCTATTGTATCCGATCGAGATCCTAGATTTGCTTCCAAGTTTTGGAGTAATCTTCATAATGCTTTGGGTACTAAGTTGGCAATGAGTACAGCTTATCATCCACAAACAGATGGTCAGACAGAGAGGACTATACAAACTTTGGAGGATATGTTACGATCAGTGGTAATGGATTTTGGTGGAAACTGGCAAGAATCTTTACCATTGGTTGAATTTTCCTACAATAATAGTTTTCAAACAACTATTGGGATGGCACCATTCGAAGCTTTGTATGGTAGAAGGTGTCGATCGTCTGTATGTTGGAATGAGGTTGGAGAAAAACCATTAATACAACCTGGGTTTGTTGAAGAAATGAATGAAAAGATTAATTTGATTAGAAAAAGAATGAAAGCATCTCAGGATCGTCAAGCTAGCTATGCAAATAAAAGACGTAGGCCCTTGGAATTTCAGGTTGGCGATCAAGTCTTCTTGAAAGTGTCACCGTTCCGTGGCACGATGAGATTTGGGCGAAAAGGGAAGTTAGCTCCACGTTATATTGGACCGTATACTATTGTTGAGAGGATCGGTTTATTGGATTATAGATTGGACTTGCCACAGAGTTTGTCTACTATACATGATGTGTTTCATGTATCTATGCTGCGGAAGTATGAGCCGGATCCATCTCATGTTCTGAGGCCCGAGGATGTGGAGTTGGACAGTTCTCTTAGCTATATTGAGTATCCTATACAGATTCTTAATCGAAAGGATAAGCAACTTCGAAATAAAACGATTCCACTGGTTATGGTACAGTGGAGTAGACATGGGACTTAAGAAGCTATATGGGAACTGGAGGCTAAAATGCCTCAAGAATGGCCTCACTTGTTTGAAACAGTCACAAATTATTCCATGTACTCTGACTTTCCTATGTACTATCAGTGGTAGATGTGTGACTAGGTTGTATATAAGATGTGTTGTGTGTTTTGATTTCGAGGACGAAATATTTTGTTAGAGGAGGAGAAATGTAATGACCCGATTTAATTAGATGTTATTTGGCGATAATTAAGATTAATTATTTTAAATGGAAGAATTTAAAATAATTAAGCCAAATAATTAAATTGTGTGTTTAAAACATGTATTAGAAAATATCGGTTTACAAACGATATTAAAATGCATATGTAAATTTTATAGCACATGAGAGTTGAAATAAAATAGACCGGATCAAGTTTCGAACCCAAAAGAAGAAAAGATAAACACACACACATATAATATATATATATATATATATAAACCCGAAAACTCCATTGTGAAAGCTTCAAACCACCGTGCAACCTTTGACCGTCGATTGTGGTCGCACCGGTCGCCGAAAAATTAAAGTAAATATATAGTTGGAAAGCTGTCGACGAGAGCTACGTTCTGGTACCCATATTGAAGTGTTTCTCGACACTTTTCGGAAAACCGCCGCCCCTTTGTTCGTTGAATTGTCGCCGTACGTCGCCGAAGTTCGGAAATTGATTGAGAGCTTTTGTTCTTTGAATCATAAGCTTCGTTTTGATATATATATTGAGGTATAAATTATGATTCCAGAAATTGGTTAAGGATTGCTCCATTTTTTGTTAATATTGATATTGGTTATATTTTTGGGTGTAGGTACAAACTTTGAGTTGATACGAGGTATCGAAAAATTTCAGAATATTTAATTAGATATTTTCGAATTAGTGAGGCTATAAATCGAGTATCAGCTAGTTCGATACTTTGCGACGAATTAAAATAGAAATAATTGATTTTAGGCATTTTAGTTGAATATTGGAATTTTAGAAATTTAAAATGCATAAATTGTTGGAATTGGATTTTTAGTGAATTTAAATGGTTCTGGAATTTTTATATGATAATAAGACCATTTAAATTAATATTCAGGTGAATTGTCTGAGTTGGCATTTCCAGGACTTTCTTGAGGATTTAAGTTACTGGTAAATTAGTTGAGGTACGTAGAGATCAGTTATTTTCACGATGTCTGACCGAGACATCTGATGATCCTGTGTATGATTTATGTGCTATTTGTTGATTTATGTGATATTATATGCTGACTCGCATATTATCAGTTGGTAATTGATGTGCAAAATAAAACAAAATATTTTTTTTGTTCACACACATTTTATTTTAGTTAGACGCATCAATATCACTGAACATATCATATTGAGCCTATCTGTTATTGAGATCCAGTTATATTTCGGTTGAGATCCGTTATATATATGATATGATATGGTGTTCTTGAGATGTTTGGCTACCTTGATTCGGTCCGGCTTATGTAGTTGCTGGCTTCGAGGCTGGGACATATCCCAGGCACGGTCCGCTGAGTCGTGGACCAGCTCGAGCATATATGTATGATTGTTGATATCGATCATTTGATTCCTGATATCTTGCACCTATACATGCATTGCATTCATGCATGGCATCATTGCATTTCTATGTCATATATCGTGGTTTCTTGATGTCTCGAACTGGGGTTTCTGACCCCGAGAGGGGGCTGTCGTGTCTTTTGTGTGTGGACATGACAGGTGGTATAGGTGGTACGACCTCAGGTGCTCGAGAGGAAGGCTCAGGAAGTACCAGAGCTCCTTGAGAGTGGGTTCAGTTGTATTTAGGTACTGTGCGGTGTCGCTGTCTCCCAGATACTATATGTATATATTTGGAGAATTGTATTATGGTATTATCGAGCCTTGTCGGTTCTATGATATTTTGGCTTGTATATGTCATGATTGTGTGTCTGGCTGACACATGTTTATGTTGTTGTGTTTATTGATGGCATATTTTGTTTATTTTGATTATTTGATTTTCTGGTATGTCCTATTTATGGGAAGGTCATGCCGAAATTTTTATACGCTGAAACGCAAATTTTTAACTCATTTTTCGCTGTTTACTGATTAATAATGATTTCATGTTAATAAATTGTGATTAGGATAACGGGCCCTCACAAAATAAATTTAATCTTTTCCTATAATTTAGGATTTTATAATTTATCATCAATACAAATTTCTAATGAAAATTTGTTATAAATAAATTTAATATTTTCTTCTGAATCATATCTTTCTAAAATATTTTCAGATTCACCACTATAATCACAATCTTTATTAGAATCCATTATTATTTTAAATAATGTTTCTTTGAGATTCTCATCTATATTTAATTATTAATTTTTGTTTTAGCCCAACATTGATTTGCATAATGTCCAGGCTTTTTACATTTTTTTTGCAAATAATAAATTTATTATTATTATTTTTAAATTTTCTGTTTTCCGTGATTCACGACTNTTTTTTTTTTTTTTTTTTTTCTTTTTGTCTATCAAACAAATGCCTTTTTTTTAATAAAATTTTTCTTCTTTATCTTAAATTTTTTTACCTTTATTAGGTAAATCCATACCAAATTGATCACAAAATTTACCTAGTTATTTTTTCTCAAGTAAATTATGTCTTTTAATTTGTTTGTTCAATTTTAATTCATTACAAAGAGCTAAACCCTCTTATATACAAATACTTATTAATTTTTCATAAGTATAATTATCATAAGGAATAAAAATATAATCTTTTCTTAATATTTTTCTAATTCTTTCATCAAAAAAAAAAGGTAAACTATCTATAAATTTAGCTTTCCAAAGACTATTATTATAATCTGGTATATCATAAATACGAGATAAAAAGATATCTTTATACCATCTAAAATCAGTCAGAGTTTTATATTTTAAATTATTTAATAATGTACGAATTTGTTCATCACCAGTAAAATGTTTAATCATTACCATTATTAAAAAATAGACTGCATTTTCTGTATGAATATTATTCTCAGTTTTTATTGAGTTAAGAATTTCATATTTATAGGACCGATTTAAATAATTATCTCACTAACCTTTAAGTTGACCAGTAAAACCTGTCGTAATCATTATAGCAATATTTTTATCATTATTGCCTGAAGTTTTATACATAGTACTATACATAAGCATTCTGTGAGCAGTATTAGAAATTTGTTTATCACAAAACCATCAATATTTCATTCATAAATACTTTTCTCATTGCAACTATTAGAGAAAATATATTTTTGTTCTTCAAAAAAAAAAAACATCCATGAGCTGAGAATGGGTCTATCATAATATTATTTAGTTTGAGTAGGTTTATCTGCTCATTTTATTTTATTAATTTCTTTATCAGAAGAATTTTAAATATTTTCGAACTCTTCATTAAGAGTATTTAAATTATGATTTTTAAATTTTTGTTCTAATAATTTTTCTATATCAGAAATAGAAGACTTAAATTTAAAATATTTTATTTCAGGAGGGGATTGGATAGAAGAAGGTGCAATAAAAACAATATTAGTTTCTTCTTTAGTTTGTACATGAACATCAAGTTTAATCTGATTGATAGCCATAATAATTTTATCTTTGCGATCTTTTAAAGAAATAATTTCTTCTCCTATTATAGTGAGATATAGATTTATATAATTTTGTTTTCAATTATCTGATTTATATGTTTAACAATTATCTGTAACATATCATTATCAAATAATTTTGAAAAAGCAGTAAAATTTAAAACTTCATTATTTTTTTCTATTATAAAATATTATTGTGGAGGATAAACAGATTTTTGAATCTGTTCAGAAAAAAAGTTATAATTTTTTTCAAGAATAGAAATATAATCTATAATAAATGATGTAAAAAACCAAGGAACAAAATGTATTAATTTATTTGATTTTCACAATATAATAAAATTTTTGTTTAGATAAACTTATAAAATACCATTCTCTAAAAGATTCTCATTTAGGCTGATAAAATTCTGCATTGATCATCGCTCTAGAACGAGATCTTTTCGTAAATTTATTTTTGATTTATGATCCATTAAATAGTAAAATTCATTTATGAAACTTTATCATCAAGAAAGGTTGTTTACAAAGAGGGAATAGAGGGGAGCAAACTCGACCGTGTCATCCTAAACACAATATATTATATCTTTAATAATGACAAAGTTAGTGGAATATCACTATGCACTTTTGAATTTTATAACCTTGTCACTATTTGCTTTTATAAAACATTGTATTATTTATATTTTTAGTTGGAATCCAGATTATGCCCGACTCTTCCTTCTATATATAGGATGTATTGTGTTCTTAGGAGGACACGGTCGAGTTTGCTCCCCTCTATTTCCTCTCTGTAGACAACCTTTCTTAAGAAATAAATAAAAGCTTCAAGCTCTTGATTAGCTCTTGATACAAACTTGTTATTGTTTTTATTTTCGTTTTACTGTTTTTATTTTTTATATTTCATAGATTAGCCTGAATGACAAACTAAATCATTACCTTACTATGACATTATCTATATTTATTTGTAACTTGGAATTTTAATGAGATGATAAAAGATTTATTTGAGTTTTGGAATTTTTATTTAATATAAGGGTTTTCGGTTAAAACATAAGATAAGAGATGAACTAGGAAATGATAAAAACAAGGTTCGAGTTGAACCAGAAAATAATAAATTCATGTTGTAGCCATTCATCTGCTTAGCCGAGAGATGACGTTTAAGGTGTTTATGAGTGATTTTTTTTATGAATTTATGTTTTTGAGGTGGTCCTCGGTAAAATCCCCTGTTGTTTAATTTCTTTGGTATATCTTTGCTAAATCTTTTTATGTTTTGTAAAAGTTCTATAGATGAACCTTATATTAATTATTATTCCAAGATTTAAATACCTCATTTTCTTAACTCAAGATATATATGTATATAATTATCAGATTAACTTATTAAAATTGGTCCAGGCATATGAGTCTATTCTTTATTTTACATAAAAATATTTTGACAATGATGATCATGCTTAGATAAATTGAACTAAATCGACAAAAAAAAACATTGAAATCCGCTCGTTTAATTTGTGTGTTTTTTTTCCGAGGATCTAAACGAAACAATGACAAAAACGTGTATTCTACAGTATAAAACTATATCAGTATTATAAAGAACGAGTGAATAAAGTTACATAGTATCTGTTCTTCCAATTTCTTCCATTGTAAACTTGTTAGATAATGAATGGGTGATGTGGTTTTTAATCACAAGGATGGTGGAAGTAGCCTTTGAATCTACCAAAGCAAACATGTCTCCTATTGTTCCCAGTTCCGAATCCTCACTCCAATCTGAAAGGCCTCCCAACAGTGGGGATTTCGTGTCGTGTCGTCTCCCAACTATTATGGTCTCGTGCTCGTTCTCTATGGATCGAATCAGCGCGACTGTCCCGGTCCCATCTCTCACCACTTCTTCTACATAACTCACCCTCTGATCACTATCATATCGTGATTTCGCCAATATCTCACTCATAACTTCGTTGTCCAACTTCTTTTCCATGTTTGTATCCTCGATATCAATACTGATTGCCTCGTCCCTGAGGATCAGCCGATATATGGTCAAGTGGATGTTGATTTCTGCCGCCATCCTTGATCCTATAGCAAGTGCCTCTCGGTCGTCTGGGCCCCCGATGAAAAAAACAGCCACTCCGAATAGGTCCCCGTGTGATGATGGCGGTGCTCCTGTTGTGGCTGATGATGATATAATGGTTGGTGCTCTGTCGACCACGATGGCTGTGGTACAAGGCACCATTTGGAGAACTTTGTCATTCATCATCTTGATACCTAACGATGACGATTCAGCGGTTGAGTTAAATCTCCGGTGAAATGGAATGATCACGAGCGAAATCCTCCTGTCCACTGCCATCTGACACACTTCATCGTGCATACTTGCATAAGGAGATATCCCAGTAAAGGGATGTACGGTGATGGCTCCATGGTATTTTTGCTGCAAGATTTGGAAGGCATTGATGATACTTATCGGTGTGTGGGTCTTGGCAGAGTTTATTTTTTCCAATTTGTGGGGAATGAGCAGTGGATGAGCACGACCAGCAAGCTCGACAAGGTGTAACAAATACACATCAACGGGGCTGCGCTTTGTAGGATGGAAGCTTTCAAGAAGTTCGATTATGGAGAGGACGTTTTCTTGGTGGTGCACGCAAGCTAAGACCCGGAGTTCGGAGTCTGGCCTCAAGTCCAACATTGTTCTCCTCTTGTAAAATGTGTGCCTCCGCAAAGGATCGTACAAATACCTGAGCAAATTGGTGCAGATAGCAGTAACAACTAACATTGATGTGCACAAAACCACGAATGTATTTTCATCTATTGCCTGTGCCATCAAATCAACTAATACAAGATCATCAACGGGTTTCAAAACAATGTGTGTTTGTTAAAGCAAGAGTGTATAAAATTTTCCAAACCTTGTTTCTCTTAAACATCTTGTACAGACCTAGTTCCAAAACACCTTGTACATTCATCACAAGGCCAATCTGAACTGATTCCCTAAGTGGTATTCCTCCAAAAATGGAAGAGAGCGTTGCTCCAAGAAACTTTCCGACGCTGGCGATGAGTATGACTGACTGCACTGTCAAATAGTCTCCAATGGTAACCTTGAATACGTCGATGACCAGCCCGTTCTTCACGAAGTAGAGAGGCATAAAGATCCAAGAAGTGATGAAGTCTAGCTTCTGCGTGAGGGCTGATCCCAAGGGAGGGCCTGCGGGTATCACCATCCCATAAACCAGAGGGCCAAAGAAAATGTTGAGCCCGACAGCTTTACTGCAAAATCCAGCCATCGCAACACCAACAAACACCATGTAAATGAAGCTTTGCTTCAAGGGTTCTCCCTCCGGGCTTCTTTGCAATGCCCATAGAATAATGGGTCGGACCACGAAAGCAACCAACAGCACAAAGCCAGACCCTACTGCAATACTTCTTATAACCTCGATCCAGGAATTTGAACCATTTTCATGCGTCAAGATAGTGATGGTTATGATGCAGAAGCCAAATGCATTGCTGACCAAGGATGATGTCAAGGCCACTCTCCCAAACTCCGTATTCGCCATTTTTAATTCCGTGAGGTAGCGAGCTACGATTGGAAAACTAAGCACAGACGACGTGATAGCCACCAGACCAAGAGTGGGGGTTGTCAAACTATAGCTGAGCCGTGATACGATGGATGAGGCAGAGATGCTTAACATTAATGCCAGGACGACGGTGGAAATCCCGATGATTATCTCTTTCCTCTCAATCTTTCTCAATATCCAGGGATCCATCTGCACTCCAATAAGGAAGAAGTAGAACATGCAACCAAACACTGCAAATGCATCAAGAAGGATCAGACTCTCATAGGGATACACAAGTTCTGTAAAGCCAGCAAACCTGCCCAAAAACGATGGACCCAAAGCCAAACCAGCCTGCATGAACAAAACATCATCAACCCATATAACATTTCAATCCCATAGACCCACTGGCAAGTTAGAGTACGTAATCAACACAAAATCAATTACCAGTATGTGGATAACCATGCTGGGTTGGCCGAGAGGGCTGAGCAGGCGAGAGGTGAAGAGAATGAAGACGGAGGAGAGGGAGAGCTGTGCCAGAATGAGAGGAACGGAATAATCAAGAGGATTGGTATTGGCGAAGATGCCCCTCGAATAAAACCTCCCGATCGGGATGCAGATTGATGAGAGATTCCCCTGCGGATGATATATCTGTGCATATGAAACTATGTCATCGGGTTCCATTGCAATAGACCCCATTTTCAGACATCAAACGCCTGCAAGAAACAGGCCGTCCGGGAGGGGGTAAGGAGAGATGAACACATGCATGCATGCAGAGAGTTGAATTCCAACGTGAGGTTGGGAGGAATTCAAGAATTTGAGGTGCTCCCATTAATTGGCTAAAGTTCGCCCATTAAAACCAGATTATAGTCAGGATTTTCAATAAACGTTAAATATAAAAAAAATGTAATCTTATTTTAAAAATAAAAATAAATAAATCACTGCTGGGGTTACGGTGACGGGCTAGCCTCACACCTTCCGTTTTTTTTATAATAAATTAAATAAAAAGAACTAAATAATTTTTTTAATATAATATATTTATTATTTTTGAAGTTTTTTTACCATAAAATTAAAAAATATATTGTAGCCAAACTAACGGTTTCCATGCATGGGGTGAAATCAAGATTAAATAAAACTTGATTTACATATATATGTATATGTGGAAAATTCTTTGTGAAAAAAAAATGGTTGTGGCTTAGCTCCGCCCATCACCCCATGCACTGATAACAAATTGCATTTTTTTGTCAAATATATCTTATTCCACTAATTCTAAATTTTTTCAATTATAGTCTATTATCATCATAGTGCCGACGTGTCATAGAAAATGATGACTAGTAAATTAGTGGACTAAAATTGTAAATTGACAAACAATAAGATTAAAAATGAAAAACATATAAATTACATGACTATAAATATAATTTTTCCATGCACGTACTTAGCTTGCGAAACAGAAAATATAACTAACCTCTAAAAACAGCTTGTGTACTCAACTTTTGGTTGATAATTATTTGGAGCTAGGTAAAAGTATTTAAAAAAAAAAAAAAAAGAAAACAATTCTTTTTCCATGTTGAAATGGCCAGGCCATTGTTCATGTTTTGGAAGAAACAAGGAGATCAAGTTGAAAAGCGAACCACATCTTAATGAAAAGTCAATAGGTCAGTTTCATTGTTCCGTTTTTCTTGTAAATTCGTCCTCTTGTTATTCTTCTCATCTTTGGGTTTGCGTTTGCATGGATTATGTTTCGATCCGATGAATAAATTTCAAATGACTGAATCTGAAATCTATTATATTGATCCATAGAAAAAATTAGGATGAAAAATGAATTAAATTTGTGGAAATTGAGAGAACCCAAATAAATATAACGGATTCAGATGATCACGAACCTGTAATTTTTCGATTTCAAATTAATCTTCAATCCAGATAGATTATTTTTTAAGATTTAGAATCGATTCTTGCATGTGCATGGATGTTTTCAGATAGGGTGTCTCCAAATTAATTTAAATGACTACCATTTTGCCTCATTTAGTAGATCTATATATGCTTTCGATTCATGTATAATCAATATTAACGATGTTTCCTTTTTCACGTGTAAATCAAATTTCTTGTCTGCTTCTTGCTACGCTATGCAATTTTTGTTTATATAAAGATCTGAATTCGGATATCTATATATGTTACATTATATATACACATATATTATGACGATCGACGTTAAATCTCGAGCTGAACTATATATGTATATATATATCAGGGAGTATGAGTATGAAAATAGAGCAAAGGCTTGATACTGCAGACTCAAATGATCATGGTAAAAGTAATGGCTTGATCATATTTAGCTACCGCGAGCTGGCTACTGCAACGAACAACTTTAGGCAAGAATCCCTTCTCGGGGAAGGTGGTTTTGGCCCAGTATACAAGGGCAAAATAGAAACCACTGGCCAGGTTATTACACACACATTATTATATGAAATACACGTTTTACAATTTCGGCTTTGTTATTAGTCAATTCACATTCTTAGTCCACAAGTTTTGCATTGTTTTTTTCAATTTTATGTTTTTTCATCATAATGCTGATATGGTACCCGAAAATGATGACATAACACTGAATATTGATGTCATGTATTATTAAAAATTAAAAAAAATGTAAATTAGTTGGCTAAGACCGTGAACATGAATAAAAACGAAAACTGTACAAGTTACATGAACAAAGACGTAGTTTTTCTTGTATTAACTCAAGTCATTTTGTAATTTTGCGGGTGTTCAATTTACTTGCAGATTGTTGCTGTTAAACAGTTAAATCATTCTGGTTTGCAAGGTGACAAGGAGTTTCTGGTGGAAGTTCTCATGCTTTCTAATCTGCAGCACCCTAACCTCGTGAGCTTGATTGGATATTGTGCCGAAGGGGAGCAACGCCTTCTTGTGTATGAATTCATGCCTTTGGGATCTTTGGAATGTCACCTCCATGGTTTGGACTTGATTAATTATTACTCTCCTGTGATCGCGTAAAATAATTATTACTCTTCGATTTTCTGATAAACTGTGATGCCCATTTCTTGAATAATGTTCTAGACAATACTAGCATCAAACATAAAATAATAGAATAGAACAATAACTAGAAGAGTTGGTAAGCAAAGAAAAATTCATGGAGTAACTTAGTACGTGAAAAGATCATGTGGTGATGGTAGGTTGACATTGAATTATTCTACAACAGTAAAAGTTTGTAGAAGCAGAAAACAGGTTTATATGAATTTGTGACAACCACATCTGTATTCAGGGAAATGACCAATATTGCACTGTAAGTAATTAGGTTTGGTCTTTTTAAGTAATCAAAATTTGGTCTTCAAGTAATAAGTTAATTTTTCTTATTTTTGTTTCTGTTTTGCTAGTAGAATATATGCATGTCATGTCAGCAATATACAACCTTATGTTAATAATATCTAGTGTCATTCTGTAGTTTGGTGAAAAAAGACTAATGTTGAAGAAAATATTTATTGTTTTAATACCTAGTTTTAAATAGTCTGATGACTAAATCGTACACAAGCCAACTTACATGATGATTTTGGTAAGGGAAAACAACATTTTTTGTATTATATATAACTTACATATTTTCATTTTTTATCCTGGTCAATTCACAATTTCAATCTACTAAATTACTTTTTTTTTTTCAATTTTAATAATTTTTCATCAGAATGTTGACATAACATTAGTCACGTCAACAATGTCCGGGGCCACATCATTGTTTCCTGGTGTCACATCAGCATTCCGATGAAAAAAATACCCAAATTGAAAAAAATACAAGTTAATGGACTAAAACCGTGAATTGACCAATAAATAATAAAAAATGAAAAAAATATAAGTTATATGACAAAGTGTTGTTATCCCATTTCTGTAATTTTTCTCCTTATTATTCATGATGTCCTACAGAAATATCATATGATAGATGGATTAAAGAAACAAGTAAAATTTAAAGTCTAGCCTACGTAATTTCCATTACCCATTCACTAATCGTCTATATATCAAAGATATATATAACTTCTACATTCCTTTATGTCCCAGTACTTGCCTGCATGTTGTATCATGAATTCAAGATAGATCCTTAGATCATGCAAATATAAATAAAAAGATATCATCGCAGATCTTACACCTGATATGCAGCCATTAGATTGGAATACAAGGATGCAAATAGCAGCTGGTGCAGCCAAAGGATTGGATTTCCTGCATAACCAAGCTAAGCCTCAAGTAATCTACAGGGACCTGAAAGCATCTAACATATTATTAAGTGAAGAGTTCCACCCGAAACTATCAGATTTCGGTCTCGCCAAGTTTGGTCCAGATGATGATAAGTCACATGTCTCCACCAGGGTAATGGGTACTCGAGGATACTGCGCCCCAGAATATGCTCAAACTGGAAAACTTACAGTGAAGTCTGATGTATACAATTTCGGTGTTTTTCTGTTGGAGTTGATCACCGGACGTAGAGCGGTGGAGGTGACTCAAGGAAGCACAATGCACATGCTTGTAGATTGGGTATATATTTCCAAATAACTAGTAGTATTTACACTGCTATATATATATATCGTTGGAAGGGGGATTGGTGGGGAGAGTTTGAGTCATGCATTATTCTTGCTATATACATGTTTGTGATTGCGGATACTTATCTTTTTATAGGCAAGACCTATGTTGAAGGAGCGCAAGAAGTTCGTGAATCTGGCAGATCCACTACTAAAAGGCCGATTTTCAGAGCATATCTTAAGCAAGGCCGTAGAAGTGGCTCTAATGTGTCTCCAAGAAGATGCACAATCTCGGCCTAGCATGAGTGACATAGCGCATGCCATGAATTACTTGACATCCCTATCTTTGGAGTATGATTCGAATACAGATCATAAAACCGACGAAGGAGGTGTACAAAGAAGTGAGTTTAAGGAACAGGAAACGTCCAAACAGTTGGACATCGAAAATCAGGACCGAGAGCTTGCCGTTGCAGAGGCTAAGATGTGGGGTGAGACTTGTAGAGAGAAAAAAGGCGAACATATTAGGCCGGATTATTCGAACCGATGATCAAGTTGCATCTCGTCTGACAGCTATCGTAGTCTTGATTTTCGTACATATTAACAACATAATGGAGTCAAAATCTGTTTCCATTATAAAAGTAAGAACAAAAATAAGTGTTTGAGGCATAATTTGTGAAGGAATTTGTAGAAGTAAGACTAGCAGCATGGCAATTTGTCTTATTCTTTCTTACTCACTTTCCCAGGATAGAACAAATTTGGCTGTCTAAGGAAATATCTACCCGTCCCATCACATTTACGGCTTTTCTTGCCTCATCTCAAGTAACTGCCATCTCATTCAATTTTTTTGCTAGGAAAATTTCAATAATAAATTGATGTTTTTTGCCCTTTTAATCTTTGTCTTTTCTTTTCGAAGTCCTAATATGACTTCAAACATTGTTGATATAACATCAAAACATCGTTGATATGTCTGCCGTAATTTTATTTTTTGCCCTTTTAATCTTTATCTTTTCTTTTCGAAGTACTAATATGACTTGAAACATTGTTGATATAACATCAAAACATCGTTGATATGTCTGGCGTAATTTCATCGCTCCGACTAAAAAATACAAAAACAAGATTGATTTATTAGATGAAAATCATATTTTGACCAAAAGTTTGTTTTAACTAATTAACTCACATGAGAAGCTTTGGAATTTTTCCTTTGATTTTTTATAATATCAAATTTCGTTCACATATATAATCCATATATTCGGAGCTGTGCAGGTTCAAATACAAATCTCGAATGCTTTAAACCAATCATCGTTATTATTTATTGTATAGAATATTTCATTCATTATAAATATTTTATGTAATTATCATTACATAAAATGAAAATCTTGTAAAATTTTGTTGGGGATCGATATAGAGTTTAGAGAGGAGTGAATAAACTCTCTCTTTCGTTGATCTCTTTTTCAAAGGGTGCTAAAATCCTGTTAGAGATTGTAGCTGATCTTGTTCAAATATATAACCAACAAATCACAAAATAGTGCGGAAATGATCTGATGGTTTGAGGGGTGAAAATGATAAAAACAGTAGGTAGTAGACAATGGTTGTTTCTGGAAGTTCGAAGATAAAATCTTCTACGTCTCCCCTTCTTTTGTTTCCAGAAGATATCACTAAAAGATTTTGGATTTTATAGTACAACACTTGTACACCTCACTTCAGCAGGACTTACCCTTTGCCTACTGAAACTCTTAGCTTCTCAACACAATGTAAATAATTGCAACAAGTTTATGGAAAAGACTCTTTTCCAGATTAAAAACTCCTCTCAACAAGATATAAGTAATGTGAATAGCTTTTGAAGAGTGTGAGAAACAGCAGCACAAGATGATCTCAACAGATCAGATATATGATATGAAGCGTGTGCTACTTTTCTGTATATTGAGCTTGAATAAGATAAGTAGTTCTGAGTGCTCAAATCGACGTTTGTATAATAGAGAATGTGTTCATTGTTGAGTTCAGATGGGGTAACGTATAAACGTCGTTGATCTTGTGTATTTATAGAAGTCTTGATTCCAACGTCTATAAACAAAACGGCTTCTCAAACTTCTGATAAAATCAGCTTTAATACCTGAAAAGGGTCCTGCAGAAAGCTTTGATACAGTCAGTCTAGTTTTCATACTAAAACTGGTAAGTCGTAATAAATAACTTCGTATGACATTAATGGTGCAATTAATACTAGTACTAGGTACAGTAACGGTAACACTTAAGATTAGTTCATTTTGCACAAAAGATGTTAAGTTACTCTAGTTTAGACTGAGTTCTGCTTCTGGTTTCCTAACCCGTTGAAGCTTAGTTCTGCTTCTGGTTTTCTAACCCGTTGAAGCTTAGTTGTAACGCCCGAAAATTTGAAGGTTCACGTGAACTACGTGCATGCAAGTTATTAAATTTCTTTGGTATTTTATTTAATTGTTTTAAAACTTTAAATGCATATTTATTTCATTAATTTGTGTTTAATTATTTTTGTGCATTTTATGCATAATTATTGCATGATAGGAATTTATTTCATGATATTTTAAAAGTTCATGCATTAAGATTTTTAAGTTGCATTTCCCGTTCGAACGAGGAACGGAGACGGGGAAATTTTCAGGAAAATTATTTTATTACACGATTTATTTTTATAAATTAATTTAAAGCGTTTTTAAGAGTTCCAAAAATAGAATTTTTGGGGTATTTTTACCCACATGATTTTAATCTTTAACGGTACGCTAATTTTATCAAATCGGGAGACTTTTTAATGGTTCGACTAATATTTTAAAAATCTTTCCAACACGAAATATTTTTTGGGAGTACGTTTGGATTTAATGGGCCTACTTTTAAGCTTGTTGGACCTAAAATCTTTTATTTAGTTTAAATAATTATCAATTAAGACCCATTAGTCATTTGTTAGCTATTTAAATAATACTAATTAACCCTAAAACTTATCTTAACCTAAACCTAATCTCTCCCAACAGCTGACACCCTCCCCCAGCTATTGTCACTCTCGGTTTTCTCAACAGCAGCTCATAACAAACCATCGGCCACTCCATTCTTTGCATTAGAAGCTCTCCCGGTGTCTCCCTCCTCTTGTTTGGTTCATCAATCATCAAGGCATGCTTTGTATCATCTTTTCTCGCATCATACATGTTGTATTACGCTGATGTTTATGTTCATGCATGGGAATTCCAATCTAGCTTAGTACACGAAGAGTTTTCGGTTCCTACATATGTTCTTGCATTCTTTTGATTGCTACTCATGTTTTGCTCTATGATGTGCAAGGGGCTGCCAACGTTTGACGTTTAGGGGCTGGTGAGGATGAGAGAGCCGAGATCTAAATGCTGGAGCCGAGTAGGAGTCGAGATCTAGCCTAAGGAGGAGCAGATCCGGTCGAGTTGTAGCGTTTGAAGGTATTTGGGGACTAGATCGGGAGCTTTTGGAGTGTTAGATGTGCATGGCTCATCACCAGCCTTGAAGCCAATCCTATTGGGTCTGTGGAAGGGCTAGGAAAAGGCTGAGCACAGCTGGCCTTGTTCCTTAGGTAGATCGAAGGGCTCGAGTAGTTCTTCTTGGAAGAGGCTCGGTCTTTGTAGGTGTTCAGGTTGCTCAGCAAATTCATGCTTCGGTTAGGCATGGTTTAGGAGATTTATAAGGTTTATCGGTGGCCCTTAAGGTCTGGACACGTGAGGGATGATAGGAGTGGACCGAATTATTGAAGAGGTGGGGATGTTTTGGATAAGGGTAGTGCATGAGGTGGCGTGACAAGAAGGGCCGAGAGATTGTTTCATGTTCTGAATTAATATCCGAAGGTTTTGAGCCTAATATTGTGGTATTACGAGCTTCATAATGTTTTTAAGATATAATAGTAAGTTGGGAAATTTTCGGGTAAGTTTCGAGTCGTTTCGGATTAAAACCGGGACCCCGGTCCAATTTCTTAAACGAGTTGGTTAAGTTTGGTTTTAGGCTCGAATTTACGTCTAGGAATGCCTTTAAAAATGTTTTGGGATATTTTAAGGAGTTTGATAAGCTTCAAGTCAATTTTAGAGTTCCAGGGGTGAAACGATAAGTTTTGGGTTTCAAGGGGCAAAATAGTCATTTTGCACCCGGTGTGAGCTTTTGGTCCTAGCAGCACCCTGAGCACAAATTTGGATATTTTAAATGATTATGCATCATGTTTACGATTTTTATGCAATTATGATAAATACGCTGCATGCTCGGTTTAAAAGAAAAGTTGTGCATATGCATGTTTTTATTAAGTGATGAAAATGACGATATTTTTGAAGGATGTGATTTGGTTGTGACTGACGATGTATATGTATATGATGACATGAGATATGATGAGCTGAGGCCCGGGCTCAGTGGGCGGGTAATGCTGTCGCTGATGTCCCCCGCCGCCGTGTATCACGGTTTTATAGATGGATCCATCGATAGAGCTGATACGATAGAGCTGATACGAAAGTCACAACTAATGAACTGAATTCAATTAAAAGAAAATGCTTAAGCTTATGTTGATACGATGAGTTGTTTTGACACGTATATGATGACATGAGATGACATGCTTTGACACGACATGATTTTACACGAGACGATTATGTTCATGTTTTAAAGTTCATGAAAGTTATATTGAATATGCTATTTTTCACTGCTGTGTGCCTGTATATGTACTTGCTATTCTTGGTACAAGTATGTTGAGTCTTTAGACTCACTAGGCGTGTGTGATGCAGGTGAGTTCGATGTCGAGGATACTGGAGGTGATGGATTCTGAGTTAGCGGACCTGATGGGCGACACGAATCGAGGACCTATGATTTTTCCGCACTTATACGATTTTATGTTTTGGAGAGGATACGATGATGTTATCCGCTGTTTATATTTTACTGTTGGATGTAGGATTTTTTACTTCTTTTACTCCGTATATTTTATTGGTAATTAATTATGATAACTTTTAAATGGTGTTTTTAAATAGAATAGCATGCATACAATTTATTTAAATGTTATTTTCAAAATGAGAGCTTTATAAAAAAAAAAAAAATTCCGCATTTTAAAACGAGTAGACGTTTCATTAGTTCTGCTTCTGGTTTTTATATTGCATGTTGATTTTAACTAAAGACCTGCTGGTTTTGATTCTCATCGCCACAATTTAAGTCTAACAATTTTCCCCTTTGTGGTGATGCCAAAACCTAGACGTTAGTAGAGATAAATAATGGCAATATAAAGCATATGACAATTATATATTAAGATAATTAAACGATAAAAGTTTTAGTCATCAGTGCCAATGTCCCTGAAAATAATTGCGTCATTCTGTGCATCTTGATCTCTTCTGACAGAGGATTCTGCCAAGTCTCCAGTTCTTCTTTCTTCTGCTTGTCTTCCTTCTGGTTCTGCTTCCCCCTTTTTGGCATCCACGACCATAACTCGAGCAATTAAATCATCAATGCGTCCAAAGAAATTTAGAATTCCATTGTTCAACATCTCCAGATATGGTGCCTGATGAGAAACTCGTTCATTGAGAACAGTAAGAGATTGAGATTGGGACTCAATCTTGAGTTAAGTTATAAGAATAAACATTGAGTTAACAAATTTTTGAGAACTTAAGTTTAATGTGTCATAAATTTTAGTCATGATCTTAACAGTTAAGATTATATCTTGTGGGAATTTAATTTTTTCTTTAGAAAGTTGGGTTAGTATGATGGATGGTGAGGTTAATTGATAGATGCATGTAAGAGATGAGGTAGACACCTTGTCTTGATGAATTTTGAAAGCCATTAAAAACTTGGGATTAAGTAGATATGTGTATTGGAATTGTGTTATCCAAAACTACTTGGGTTGCGTAAGTTTGAATTTTAAATTTATGGGATATGTGTTAATACGGAAATTTTGGGTGAAATAAAAACAAAAGGGAATTAGTTGTGTTCAACATAGGTTACTAATGGACGAATGTTAGATTTTTATCGAGTAAAAAATCTAAAATCTTGATGTGAGAATTCTAGAACTCTATGAATTATAAGCGTAGTTGATTTATTAGAGTTAGTCTAAGACTACCATGGGTTAACTTATTAAGTTTATATGCTAGAATTAATTAAGCATTAAGGATACATAAGAATGCGACATTTGTCCAATGAGAAAAGTCCAGAGTCTTAGGCTTCAACTATATTGTAATTGGAAAGGAAACAATTTAAGCATGTAATTGGGACTTGAAGGGCCTTAAAATATAGGTAGAAGATCGATATTGTATATTTGGGTTTTATGGATTAACGTTACTCGAGGATTAAGATTTGCAACAATTTTATATTGGGAATGTACTTGTAAATAATTAAGTTACGAAAGATTGGTACCGTAAGATAAAGATTCGATTCAAGGATCTTAGGCTAATATTATTATGGGGTTGAGATAAAGTTTAAATTTTGAGTGTATTATCGAGGATAGGAATCGATCAGTAAATTTTGGTGCTAAGGTTTCTTAGGGTGAACTTCATAAATACAAATGTAATATATCAATGAACATTATGGGTATAGAATAAGGAAGTAAGACGCAATAAAATTCGGACTGCCATTTCTAATATTGGGAAGTTTAAGAAAAGTTGAAATTTGAGGTTATAGAAAAATGAAACTAGGTCACCATGAGTCGTTATAAGTTGAGTTTCGCAAACCAGGATTTAGAAGGTAGAGTTAATCGGGACCGAGGAGACATAAGGACATCTTAAGATTTATTGTTTTATTAGAGTGGCGCCGCAGAAGCTTGAACTATTGGGATACTAGAACTAAATCTAAACTTTTTGTTTATCAAGAATAAGCGAATTTCGGGGACGAAATTCAATTTAAAGGGGATAGATTGTAACGTCCCGAAAATTTGAAGGTTCAAGTAAACCACATGCATGCAAGTTATTAAATTTCTTTGGTATTTTAATAAATTGTTTTAAAGCTTTAAACGCATGTTTATTTCGTTAATTGTGTTTTAATCCATTGTTTATTTAAAGTTCATACAATCTAGGATTTTTATTTAAATTATGGATTTAAATTATTTTATGCATAATTCATGCATGATAGGATTTAATTTATGAAATTTTAAAAGTTCATGCATTAGGGTTTCTAGGTGCATTTCACGTTCGAACGAGGATCGGAGACCGGAGAATTTTCAGGAAATTATTTCATTACACGATTTATTTTTATAAATTACGTTAAAGCGTTTTTAAGTGTATTTTTCAAAAATGGGATTTTATTGGGTATTTTACCCGCATGATTTTAATTTTTAACGGTACGCAAATTTTATCGAATCGGGGGACTTTTTAATGGTTCGGCTAATATTTTCAAAATCTTTTCAACACGAAATATTTTTCGAGAGTGCGATTGGATGTAATGGGCCCACATTTAAGTTTATTGGATTTAAAACCCTTTTAAAACTTTCAAATTGCAAATTGTGGCGCATTATCAATTTATTAACTATATAATTAGGCTCTTAAACATCATTTGCCCTAAACCTAATCCCATATCAGCCGACACCCACCTCTTTCAGACTCCCACCCCTTGGTTTCAACACCCAGCAGCTGGAAGCATTCGGTGTTTGGCTTGTTTTTGCAAGAAATCTTCACCCGGGTCTCCATTTGCTTCATTTTTGGTTCTTCCTCTCATTAAGGCATGCTAAGTACTTTCGTTTCTGCATCATTTACGCTGTATATTTGTTGATGTCTGTTTATTTGTTGATGGAATTCTAGATCCGGTGCATATCATGGAAATCCCTCGGTTTTTGGCTTAAATACATGCATCTTTTGTTCTCTTCTCATGTTTTTTTCTGAGTTTATGCAAGGAAGGCTGCTGTGTTGTGCGTTGAGGGACTGCCATCACCATAAAATAGAGGGAATGTAAGCTGGATACTAGGCTATGTCGAATCAAGAAGGAATTGAGCGCGTTCCTTGAAGCATAGGCTCGTTGGTGAGGAGATTTGGCTGATCTGCTTGAACCAGAGGCACAAGGGCCAATCCAAGGCATGGACCAGACCTTGATGGGTCTGAGCCACGGCCTAAGAAGGCTCGAACACTGCTGGAACAAGCCCCGTAGGCGATCGAGTGTGGGTTAATGAGAATCGGTCGCGGTAGTGTTCCTTCGGGTTCTAGCGCTCGTTTCTGTTGTGTAGGCTGCATGGGGCTGGTTGTGTGGGTCTGGTAGGTCCCTTAGGGTCTGGTCTTGGTCCCTAGTAGGTTGGTTCGGGGCTGGTTGGAGTGGCTAGCAAGTTAGGACCGAGTTGAGCAAATGGGTTTGGTAGGAATAGGTGCTGGAATTTCAGCAGCGTGCAGCGGAGTGTCAGGAGGCTTGGGTGGGTCGAATTTTGAGAGTTTTAGGGCCACCTTGGTGTTATTAAGTGGTGTTTAAGGTTGGGAAAAATTGGTTGAGTTTTCGGTCGGTTCGAGTTAAAACCGGTACTAAGGTCCAAGTTTTAAAACAAATCGGTTAAGTTATGAAATGAGCTCGGGTTTACGTCTAAGAATGATTTTATGTATGTTTTGGGACATTTTTAAGAGTTTGGTAAGCTTTGGATTAAAATAATGAGTTTTGAATTTATTCGGGATTTAGTCACTGCACGAAACGTTAATTAAAGAATTAATTGAAACGCCTAGATTTAAGCTTAATAAAATTATGAAAAATTATATTTAAACTCAAATAATTATTAAAAGTCTAAGTTTTTAATTTGGGAATTTTATGCTAAGGTTTGGTTTAATTCGAGATTTAAAGCGCATTAATATGTTATATTTAAAGATTAATTAAAAGTCATCGATTTAAGCCAAATAAAAATATGAAAAAATTCATGTAGGGTTAAATAGTTATTTGGGACATGTTAGATTCAATGGAATTAAGAAAATGTAAAAAATATGAAATTTTACGTCTAGGGGCGAAATGATAATTTTTGGGTTCCACGGGCAAAATGGTCATTTTGCACCCGAGGTGAGATTTTGATCATGACAGCGCCCTGAGCACAAATTCATGATATTTTAAATGTTCATGCACCATGTTTATGATTTTTACGCAATTATGATAAATACGGTGCATGAATGGTTTACAGGAAAAGTTACGCATATGAACGTTTTTATTAAGTGATGAAAATGATATTATTTTTGAAGGATGTGAATTGGTTGTGACTTACTATGTATATGTATATGATGACATGAGATATGATGAGCTGAGGCCCCGGCTCAGTGGGCGGGTAATGCTGTCGCTGATGTCGCTCGCCGCCGGGTACCACGGTTTTATAGATGGATCCATCGATAGAGCTGATATGAAAGTCACAACTAGTGAACTGAATTCAATTAAAAGAAAATGTTTAAGTTTATGATGACACGATGAGCTGTTTTGACACGTATATGATGATATGAGATGACATGGTTTGACACGACATGATTGTACACGACACGTTTATGTTCATGTTTTTAAGTTCATGAAAGATATGTTGAGTATGATATTTTTCACTGCCATGTGCATGTATATGTATTTGTTATTCATGGTACAGGTGTGAGGCGTCTTTACACTCACTAGGTGTGTGTGATGCAGGTGAGCTTCATGATGAGGAGATTGGAGGTACCGAACTCTGAATAGGCAGGCTTGGTGCGGCGACACGACCCGAGGACCACATATTTTTCGCATTACGATTTATGAAATTGAAATGAGATGAATGTTTTTATACGAAGATGATTTTAAGATTTTTATTCGTTTATGTTTACGTACGATTTTGGACGAGTTTGGTTATTTTAAACTGCGCTATTTTTATGGTCAAATAAATATGATTATTTTAAATATAAATTTATAAATGCGAGCTTTTTTTTAAAAAAATATTCCGCACTTTTAAAACGGTAGACGTTACACTAAAGTTTGATGTAGGTCAAAAATATTGCTTATAAAGGAGTTTATAAGATAATTTTATATGATAGAAGATGTGAAAGTTAGCTAAACAACAAATTAAGTGAGCAGAGTTGAACTGTCTTTTTGGTGAAAGAGTTCACAAAACCGAAAGCTACCAAAAATAGATAAGTGAAAATTTTCATTATATGAATAAGATTTGTACCCTCGGTACATCTGCACTGTTTGATCATTGATCGTGGTTATAATGAGTTCACAATCATTTATTTAGTAAATTTAAAATATACTAATTAAAAAAAATGTTAGTAATGATGGCTACTTAATGTACATGATTCTCATAGAAGATTCTGGAGAGGTCTAGAATTGATTAATTAATTAACAATTAATTAATAAATTAAATAATGATTATTTAATTTTACATTTATGTCTTTACATATATATCTGTGTGTGTGTGAATGTATTAAAATAAATAATAATATGGAGATATGTATAATCAAAAGTTGACTTTGCATGATATATATTACATAAAAAATTTTAATTAATGAAAATAAAATAATCTTAATTAGAGTGAGATTCTTCATGTGAAGATAAATCAAATTTTATTTATATTTCATTAATGGTTATATGAAAAGAGACTATTTTGCACCAAAAATATCGGCTTCCTCCTCTCTTCCTTCAAGAAAAATTTCGGCTACTTCAATTTTTCACAAAGAAAATTTTGGCCACTTTCATAGTCACATCGCAGCTTGATTTCTGAAATTCTGGCGATCTAATCTTGACATAAATTTTGTTTAGATCTATAGTGCGATCTACACGAGGAATCCAATATCTGATCGTGGAATTTATTTGACGATCGAAGCTGGAGGAAGATCCGTCGTATGGATTTATAAGAAGGACCAACTCCGCTAATCTCATACTGATTTGGTGTCCAGCGTTAAATACGCAAAGATAAAAATATCTAAACACCCTATGAATGTATTAAATAATGCGCCCAATGAATGTTTTGAATGTCAAAACTAAAAATTTTGAACTTCGGTGCGAAAAAACGACACTCTAACATGACGTGCGAGAAAACGGTACTGCAACATTGTGTTCATCATATAGTTTGAAGCAAAGTATCACGAGAATGTTTTGGATTTCCACAATGAGAACAACTTTCTCCTTCTGCAAGTTCTTTTCCTTTAGAAGAAAAATTAGATTTTCCACCATTTTGAGAAAAAGAACCCAGATTTTGCTATTTTGAGTGAAGGGGTCCGTTGAGAATTTGGTCTTAAACCTTTAGAAGCCTTATATAACTGCAGCAGGTGTCGCCTCTATTTCTGATAGCATCACTGTATGTCTAATGTCTTCTCATCGAACATGACCATAAACAAGCTGGAGGTTCCATTGAGAAATGCATTATATTTTTGTATATCATTTGTACACTCCATGGGATTTGGGCGACGGAAATCAGTCTCCCTCTACAAGCAGCTTGGAGATTGTTGTAGTCAGATTCAGTGGAAACCTCCAGCTTGTTTCAATCGTGTCACCCGTCTCTTTAAACTGTAAACATGCGACACGTAAATAAGTCGTGGGGATTGACTCCCATACTTGGTTGGCAGTGGGAAAGCGATAATATTACCGATCAATGATGAATCCATATAATTAATTAGCCATATCCCTTGACAATGATAGCATTCTTTGTTCTCCATCTTCTGAAATTTGGATCAATTGGTTCAGGTAGTGGGAGATTGTTGGTCCCACTTGCGGTAATTTGAGATAATAAAACCCGAAAATAAAGAATAAACTGGATACCGAGATTTACGTGGAAAACCCCTAAAAATTATTAGGGTAAAAACCACGGGCAAGATGAAAAGAATTTCCACTATAATATTTTGTAAAATCTGATCCTCCATAACATAATGCAGCATTCGAGGTACCCTTAATGTATCTAAGAATCCTCTTAACAGTGCCCCAATGCTCTCGTCCAGGATTCGTCATATATCGACTAACTGCTCCCACTGCTTGAGCAATGTCCGGTCTTGTACATATCATGACGAACATCAAACATCCCACTGCTGATGCATATGGTACTCGAGACATCTCAATCCTTTCTGCTTCACTGCTAGGACACATCTCTGAGGATAACTTGAAGTTAACAGGAAGAGGGGTAGATATTAGCTTGCTGTCTTGCATGTTGAAGCGTTGCAAGATTTTCTTCAAATAATTTTTCTGGGAAAGCCAAATCTTTCTGTTACTTCTGTCTCGGAGAAGTTGCATCCCTAGAATCTTGTTTGCTGTCCCAAGTCCTTCATATCAAATTCCCCAGCCAACTGTGCCTTCAATCCTTGGACATGATCTTTGTTGGGGCCTGCTACCAACATGTTGTCCACATACAACAGTAAAATGATATAATCATCACCAGACCTCTTGAAATATGTACAAGGGTCTGCACTCAGTCTGTTGTATCCAATGATCATGATATAGAAATCAAATCTCTTGTACCAACACCTCGGCGCCTGTTTGAGACCATACATAGATTTGTTCAACCTGTAAACCAAGTTCTCTTTGCCTTTTTTCGCAAAACCTTCTGGCTGGAGCATATAAATTTCTTCTTCAAGATCTCCATGAAAAAACGCTGTTTTCACATCTAGCTGTTCTAGATGTAGGTCAAACACCGCACACAATGCCAGCACCACTCTGACTGTTGTAAGCCGAACCACAGGAGAAAATATCTCATTGAAGTCAATGCCTTCTTTCTGAGCATACCCTTTTACCACCACTCTAGCACGATACCGCTCCCCTTGGTTATTGCCATCACGCTTGATCTTATCGACTCATCTGTTTCCAATGGCTTTCCTTCCTCGTGGTAGTGTAACAAGATCTCAAGTTTTATTTCTGTCTATTGCCTCCAACTCTTCTTGCATTGCTATCATCCATAAGGATACATCCGAGCTTTGAGTAGCCTCGTGGAAACTCGATGGCTCACCATCATCCGATAATAGACAATATGCAATGTTGCTTTCAATGACATAATCTGAAAGCCAACCTGGTGGTCTTCTGTCTCGAGTTGACTGCCTTACATTGGAAACTTCAGACTCAACATGTTCTTGTTCTTCGTGCTCTGATACTGCTTCACAAGAAACTTGACCTTCGTCCATCTTATTTTCCACTTGAAATATAGTAGTTTCTGAATTCGGTGTGCCTTTGTCTCCCTTCACTTTATCTTCCTCGAAGATNAGAAGCTCTCATTCAGAATTTACACCTCATTTATACATCAAATTTTCGAAATTTATCCCATTAATTTCGAAATTCTCTCCGAAAATTCTGCACGAGTCAGCAAAATTATGTCANCCAAAATGACTTGTCTAGACCCGCAGTCCTCAACATAGCTCTTGTTCTGTCTAACAAAGTCATGTTCATCCACTCCGTCACTCCATTCTGTTGAGGTGTGTAAGCCGTCGTGAATTGTCTTTTAATGCCCTCATGTTGACAATATGCATCAAACTCATCACTGGTATATTCTCCTCCATTTTCAATCCTCAGACACTTGATTTTCTTCTCAGAATCAAGTTCANGATCTCCACCGTTCATAATTTATTTGATATAATTTTGGACGTACTTNTACACCCAACATCTCCTAGAGAAATCATCAATGAACGAGACAAAATATCTCGCTCCTCCTAGGGATACAACCGGTGCTTGCCAAACATCCGAATGAATCAGCTCCAATATGCAGGTGATCCTGATAAGAGAATGTTCCTTTGTTTTGTGAGAGTAAGAGTGCCTTGCACATCGCAAGGAATCCAGCTTTTCATTCCAGGACTAAACACATTGGAGTTTAATTTCACTTTGTGCAAGAAGTAGTAGAAGAAGGAAGCGTGGATATGCAGAAGATCCATACAAAGAATAACATAGCTGATTTTCTGACCAAGCCAGTGAACACTGATAAGTTTGAGTGGTGTAGGTCCTCAAGTGGTCTAGCAGAAACGTAAGCAGCAGGGAATGACAAGATTGAAAGGATGTGTGGAGATATGTTTGATTCTCAATCAAATCTCCAAGTGGGAGAAATGTCGGTAAAATGGTCAACAAAGTTTGGCTGGGAAAGGTCAACAAAGTTTGGCTGAAGAAGGTTGGCAGAAGTTGGTTTGAGGAAGGTAGGTAGAAGCACCTATTTCTTGCGTGAGGGAGCTCTATAAATAGAGCTCCCCTCCCCTCATTTTATACAATTCACTCACTGTGTTTCCAAAAAGAAGACACACTCTCTTAATACAGGAGAACAAATACCTCACAAATGTTATAGAACTAATAGGAGAGAAGAGAGACAACTCAAGATGTTGCTTGAGAATGGGATGTATAAAATAAGGGGAGAGGAGCTCTATTTATAGAGTTCCCTCACGCAAGAAATAGGTGCACTTCTACCTACCTTCCTCAAACCAACTTCTGCCAACCTTCCTCAGCCAAACTTTGTTTACCTTTCCCAGCCAAACTTTGTTGACCATTTTACCGACAGAGATCACCTTTGATATATCCCAACTTGTTTCTGCAACTTGGGATCATAAATCGTAATTTTTGTTTCATCAAGTTTGATTCCAATCTGTGTAGCACGCAGGAGTATCATATGTTGTTGGGGAATACTGGTTAGGTTTTGTGCCAAGATCTCATTCATCCAAGGACAACCAAAGTGGAGTGATTATCAATTACCATGCTGTTGACGTTCCCCATTATCCTTTGATGTATCCATCTCTATGGAGATTTAAAGGTTCTTGCATCTTGATATGAATACGTAAAGGTCCAGCAAAGAAATAAAGAGAATCACATCTCTGATACCATGAAGAAAAAAAGGCTCGGACAAAGAATTTTCATTAAAAGAATTTTCATTCTATTTCTCTTCATTATTTACGCAAAAATGTGCACTCTAATTATACACGATGAACCTAACTATAGATGGACAAATTGAAAAACTTTCGGCTAGATTGACATGACTAATTTTATGAAGAAAGATATTNAACACTGTGAGGATTCCCTGAAAATGGGTGGAATTCCAACATATGGCCCTTAACAGTGGGATAGAACTGTTTTACGGCCTCGCCCCCTTAGAGGATTAAAACTTAGGGACTGACGTCAGTAAACCATGAAAGGTGAAAAATTGCAGTGTTAAAAATTATGAAAAGCATGCTGTAAATATATGTTATTTTCGAAAATATGAAATTTTTATGTGGTGTTCGATATTTCCCCCATTTACTGAGTATTCCCAAAATACTCACCCCTTACAACCTTTCCCAGATAAATCCGAAGAGCAGGTAGAAGAAGAAGAATCGGAACAATTTTTGGGATGGTGATTAGTAGACATNGCAGCAGGGAATGACAAGATTGAAAGGATGTGTGGAGATATGTTTGATTCTCAATCAAATCTCCAAGTGGGAGAAATGTCGGTAAAATGGTCAACAAAGTTTGGCTGGGAAAGGTCAACAAAGTTTGGCTGAAGAAGGTTGGCAGAAGTTGGTTTGAGGAAGGTAGGTAGAAGCACCTATTTCTTGCGTGAGGGAGCTCTATAAATAGAGCTCCCCTCCCCTCATTTTATACAATTCACTCACTGTGTTTCCAAAAAGAAGACACACTCTCTTAATACAGGAGAACAAATACCTCACAAATGTTATAGAACTAATAGGAGAGAAGAGAGACAACTCAAGATGTTGCTTGAGAATGGGATGTATAAAATAAGGGGAGAGGAGCTCTATTTATAGAGTTCCCTCACGCAAGAAATAGGTGCACTTCTACCTACCTTCCTCAAACCAACTTCTGCCAACCTTCCTCAGCCAAACTTTGTTTACCTTTCCCAGCCAAACTTTGTTGACCATTTTACCGACAGAGATCACCTTTGATATATCCCAACTTGTTTCTGCAACTTGGGATCATAAATCGTAATTTTTGTTTCATCAAGTTTGATTCCAATCTGTGTAGCACGCAGGAGTATCATATGTTGTTGGGGAATACTGGTTAGGTTTTGTGCCAAGATCTCATTCATCCAAGGACAACCAAAGTGGAGTGATTATCAATTACCATGCTGTTGACGTTCCCCATTATCCTTTGATGTATCCATCTCTATGGAGATTTAAAGGTTCTTGCATCTTGATATGAATACGTAAAGGTCCAGCAAAGAAATAAAGAGAATCACATCTCTGATACCATGAAGAAAAAAAGGCTCGGACAAAGAATTTTCATTAAAAGAATTTTCATTCTATTTCTCTTCATTATTTACGCAAAAATGTGCACTCTAATTATACACGATGAACCTAACTATAGATGGACAAATTGAAAAACTTTCGGCTAGATTGACATGACTAATTTTATGAAGAAAGATATTTACTACATACTAACAAAGTTACAACTCATCTTAACATTTCTATCTCTATACCTACGTCTGTCCTACATAAAACATGATACCTTCATAATATATTAAGCCGTGAAATATGAGAGCAATATTTTTTGGTGCTGTGACATCAGCTTTAAAAATGCGATAAACCATTGACATTGTATTTTTACCAACAAAATAATTAAAATACTAACAAAAATCTTATATTGTATCATAAATTGATAATTTCTTTCTTTTTATTAAAAATAACATTTAAAAAAATAGTAGGTCTCTTGTGAAACGGTTTCACGAATCTTTATCTATAAGACGGGTCAACCCTACCGATATTCACGATAAAAAATAATATTTTTAGCATAAAAAGTAATATTTTTTCATGAATGACCCAAATAAGATATCAGTCTCACAAAATACGATCCATGAAATCGTTTCATACAAGTTTTTGCTTAAAAAAAATCCAAGAGTAAATTATTAGGTCCAAGGAGAAATAAGAAAGAAAACACTTTCTCAAAAAAAAAAAAAAAAGACATGCAATGGAAGGCAGCCACGTCGATTAGACAACCGCAGGGAGCCCGCAAATCTCAGTCGCACAAAATAAAGAAAAAAACACTCGTACCCACGCTCTGTTTGCCCCCAAACACTCCCTTCTACATCGCCGGAATATTCCACCAATTCGACTCTAATTGCCTTGCCGGAGGGGACTCCGACACTGAATCCAGTAGCTTATGAGCTCTTTTTAGCTTTTGTAACCACCTCCGGTGGTAATTCTTTTTGCAGTTATTTGCTGTAAAGATTTGAACTTGGGGCGCTCAGAGAGAAGGGAAAGAGTAAGATGTATGTGGTTCCTCCTCCGAAGAGATCCGATCCGTTATCCGGATCTACCAATGAGTTGAATTCCAAGCTGGTTTATCAGACCTGGAAAGGCAGCAATGTAAGTCTTTCTTTTTGTCTACTTTTTTTCTTAGCTTCTTGGAGTGTGGAGTTTGTGTTTGCTGAAATTGGGAATACTCGGGGTTCTTTTTTCTTTTTTCGCGAGTGATTTGCGATCATTATTATAAATTATGTCGACTGGAACATCAGGTTGTACTGCTTGTATCTGGCGATTCCATCTTCTAAGGTTTTTCTATTGGAAATGGTGTAATAGTTGATAAAGTCTGAATGCATAGAGTCTGGATGCTTGTTTCGATCTATATTTTCTTACTTTTATTTGGGGTAACCTGTTTCTTTACTGTCTGGCATTCACCGGGTTTTTCATACCTAAGAAAGTTTTTATCTTGTTCAATGTACGTGGGTTTTTTCTGAAGCAATCATACTAGCCCGTGGAATGTGTGAATGGGATGAGGAAAGGAGTGTAAATTTTTGCTTTAAATTCACATGTGCATTTGCGGAAGGGCTGAGCCAAAATATGAGTTTTTCAGTCCGCCCCTGCGCATGTGTAAAAATACTTCAATCTGCTGTTTACATCTCTGAGTTGTTCAACATCGAATGCTAGTATGTCCATTTGAAATTGTTAATCTAATCTGATTCCTTTTGAGATTTTAGTCATGCGTTTCCTGACCTTAATTAGAATTAATTTTTAGGGGTTGGGAACTTGGGATGTGGTTAAATTTTGTGTCTCTCCAGTTAATGGAAGTTAGATGTTAGTAATGGTTTTTCTAATATATTGTACTACTTTGTAGGTATGAGAAGTTAGATGTTATGCTGAACTTTGATTTTGGTTTTCACATTTTGAGGCTCTTTCTGGATATTATGTTATGTTTATGATTGTTAGCTTTCTTTTCTTGTTGCAGAAATTTTGTCTTCAAGGAAGGTTTATTTTTGGACCAGATGTAAGATCATTGGCGCTCACAATATTACTGATTGTGGTTCCTGTGGCTGTATTTTGTGTTTTTGTTGCTAGAAAGCTAATGAATGATTTTTCTGATCATTGGGGAGTATCAATAATGGTTATTGCCGCCGGCTTCACATTTTATGTATGTCTCTCTCTCTGTCTCTCTCTCCACACACATGCACCCACACAACCTCACGCACGCACGATTTCTGGTTTGAAGTGAGTATTTGGAGCTATTTTCTTGGAAAAACAGTCACCTTGGATGTGATGGTTTTGCATTTTCTAAGTGTTGAGATAATGGTCATTTTTAGGTCAAGGTTTTGAAGGTAAATGACCATTCTGGATGGAGCCGTTGACCAATTTCCTTAAATTTCAAAAACTTCCAGTAGGCTTTTGCATTGTTTGGTGATTCTTGTATATGCAATCTCCGGTGACAATATTTCATTGTTTTTGCGTATCAACTCCAAGGAAATTCTATTTAGTCGGGCTTTTGAACGTTGTCGTTGAATGGTTCTGTAAGATTAGACCTTTAGCTCTATTAATCAAAGACATGGATTGAGGTGCTGATTGTTTTAGCTAAACGTAAAGATTGACTTAGAGGCTGTGGATAATTTATTAATCATCTTCATATTATTTATTGTTGATGGGTCGGTTTTGATGTCTTGTTGCTGAAGAGAAGACACTCGTGATCAAAATTTATTATGTAGTCTTTGTTTGTGCCATATTTGATCTTAACCTTTTCTCCGTTTATGCATCCCTGAAGTGTGTGGCCTGATGTAGTTCTGTATTTGAACTCAAATATAGTTAATCTCCTATGGAAGATCGGTATGGTTCTTTTTAAGTATGTTGATCATTCAATGGATTTAATGGCATCTTTTGAAGCAATATCTTGATTATTACTTTTTCAGTCAGATTCTCAACTGCTTCCTTGGTTCATATGGCAGGATTTAATTCTTCTACTGCTTACTTCTGGAAGAGATCCAGGTATTATTCCTCGAAATGCACACCCACCAGAACCTGAAGGCTATGATGGGAGCGTAGAAGGGGCTCAAACACCGCAGCTACGCTTGCCTCGTGTTAAGGAAGTTGAAGTTAACGGTGTTACGGTGAAGATAAAGTATTGTGACACCTGCATGCTTTATAGACCTCCCCGTTGCTCTCACTGTTCAATATGTAATAATTGTGTTGAGAGGTTTGATCATCACTGTCCTTGGGTTGGTCAATGCATTGGACTGGTAAGAGTCACTTTTTCTGGGACACATTCTTTTGCGTATGCAAAGGGATACCAGTACGTGAATTGTCTATTGGAAAGGACTAGAATTTTCTGAAATCATCCAGCCAATGTTTTGTGACCTTAAGAGTTAAGATGTTGACAAAAATTGAAAAAGAATTGATAGCAAGTAAAAAGTGATGGAAAATTTCTTTCTGCAGTTCATATGTTTGAAATATTTCTTTAATTGTGAAGTGTGCATCGTGTTTGACAATGATGGACAGAAACAAAACTTTAAATTCCTGTGAAATATAGAAGTCATTATTAGCATGATCTTTTGGCTTAAAAATTCTTTACCGCCATGTTATGACCCAGAGAGCAGGCTAATACATTACATCATAATAATGATGTGGTACCCCTTTCATACCTTTTAGAGTATGGTTAAAATATTCCTTTGATTTGAAATTTAGTTCCTTGTAGTTTAATAATTTGAAGGAAAATACATGTAAAATTGAAAGAGGTCTTTTCTAAAAAAAATTCATATGATATAAATATCTCGTCTTACCATGTAAGTTTAGTCAGGTTACTTGCATTCGTAGATTGCTGCATTAGAAAGATGTCAGCTTCAATTTGTCCATTTATGCTTCTCATTTGCCTTGCCAGAATACCAACATCAAGTTTTTATGAATTGAACATTTTCTCCATCAAGATTTACCATTTTGAAGCTTCTTTCTTCATAGCCTTTTGGTATTCTTAGCTCCCTGAAAATTCATGTTACATTGATTGGTAGTACTCTTTGCTTTGTGTTGGTAGTCGAAGAAGGTTTCGTGCTATCTAGATATTTTACATATTGTTCTCTTTCTCGGTGAAATCAACTTCTACAATGACACCAACTTAGGTAATTGACTCTCTTTGCATTGTTCAAAAGCATGTCTGACCTGCTTATATCATGATTTTTTTTCGCAGAGAAACTATCGGTTCTTCTTCGTGTTTGTCTTCTCGACAACTCTACTCTGTATATATGTTTTCAGTTTCTGCTGGATTTATATTATAAACATCATGGATGCTGAGGGGATATCTATCTGGAGAGCGATGATCAAGACTCCTGCTTCCATTGTTTTGATTCTCTACACTTTTATATCAGTTTGGTTTGTGGGTGGGCTTACTGCATTCCATCTTTATCTGATCAGTACAAATCTGGTAAGAATTTCTCTTGGTAAGCTACTATCTGAAATTTTATGAGGGTCTTTGTGTTTTGTCGTTTTTAACCTGTTGTCCATGGTTAAAACTAAATGCTTTCTTTGCTGTTGTAGACAACATATGAGAATTTTAGATATCGATATGATCGGCGTGCCAATCCCTACAACAAAGGATTGGTGCAGAACTTTAAAGAGATATTTTGTGGTCCCACGCCTCCATCAAAGAATGATTTTAGGAAAAAAGTTCCACAAGAACATGCTTTACCATCTCGATCTGTGGGTGGTGGTTTTGTTAGTCCAAACATGGGGAAAGGTGCTGAGGACATTGAGATGGGAAGGAAAGCAGTTTGGGGAGATGTAGGCTCTGTTTTAGATCATCACGACTGTCAATTGAGTGATAGTGACGGCCTAAACACAAAGGACGTGGGACATGGTGAAATGTCCCCAGAGATCACCAGGAATACAGTAGACGAGCGTGATCGTGTGGGAATACATCCCAGGCGTTCGAGTTGGGGTAGGAAAAGTGGAAACTGGGAAATGTCGCCTGAAGTTTTTGCTATGGCATCTAGAATGGGTGAACCCAACCAAATTGGTGGAAGCAGTAGCAGTAACACCACGCAAACCTGAGTTTTTGAGCATCATCAGAATGTGGGAGAACTAATTTGCTGGTTTTTCGTTCACTACTATGTTATGAAAGGACTCACTAGTTTTTTGTATTATATGGAACGTTGTTTTGATGTGTGTTTTTTAAGGTGTTGCTTTGGCTATTTGCTTGTGTCTTATCTCTAATTCCGTATTGTTGAATCCCTTAGCAAATCTACTTGTAGTCTAGTACTACCACCACTACTCTCTTTCTCATACTGTCGATTACTTCTAGAAATTCCGTTTCCATCTGAACTTAAAATGGTGTGACTTACAGTCTGGTGGAAGAGAACGAACTTATGAGTTTTTCCTTTGTATTAGTCGGCCGTTGCAGACGTTGAGTTTTTGTATAACTCTTGTGTTTATTGTCCTGTTTGTAAACTCTTAGTGTTTTTTGGACAATAGTTTGCAGGATAATTGATTTTGTTCAAGGAGCATGATAATCTATTTGGTTTTAAAAGTGTGTTTGGTTTGGTATAGAATGAGTTACTGTTATAAATTATAATATAATAATACAATCTAATATAGATGTATCAAAATCTGGATCCTCAACCTGTAAATGATTATTTAACGATGTTAACTTCAATGGTGGGTGTTGTACATTTTCAAATCAATTCATTATTAATTTGTAGTATATTGGAGATTGGATATCTATAATTTGGGCACACAAATCATTTTTAAATGCAATTTCAAACCATTTCAAGTATTTTAATATGAAATACTAAAATTTGCAGAAAGTTTGAAAAGCAGAGGTTTTAATTTTTAAAAAGGCAAAAGCTGCAATTTTGGTTGTTTATGTTTGTCACTCTGTGATTCTGCTTCTGGTCAATATTTACTCTTAGACAAGTATCTTTTTTTACAAATTTTAGTAAATTTTTCACAACGTATTATGCACATTGGTGTGGAAAATGACTGAATTTGAAGGGAGAAAAACATAGTTGATCAAAATTGAAATTTAATAACATAGATTATAGATCAAAATTGAAATTTTCCAGACGAAAGAGCAAAGATCATTTATTTTTGGATTATTTTTTCCTAATGTTTTTATCCAGAGAGAAACTTGAAATTAGGGGTATGTTGTATTTCCATTAAATTCAGACGGAATTACTATAGTTTTTAACTGTGACTTTAAAAGAAAATCTAAATGTGGTTTTGAACATTCAGCGGGTTACACAATAAAGAAAGAGCGGCCACAATATAGAAACAAAAAAACAAGTTATTAATAATTTTTATTTTTAATTACGTAAATCTCATATTAAGTTTATTAGTTTACATTTAAAAAAAACTCAAATAAATTTAAAAATTACATATACCATATCAATATTACATTTATTCACATAAATTTTAAAAATTGCATACATATCATCTAACGTTTTTATGTATCTTACAACAGTTCCTCTATATTCAATGAAATAATTGTGAGATCTACATATAACATAAAGCTTTGGTGATTGGAAAAATAAACAATATCGAGTTGTTTTAGGATCTATTTATTCTCTTTTATGTAAAACAGATATTTCAGAACATTGGACAAACTCAATCATTTCAAGTCGTTTAGGAGTCCAAACTGTTATGTCAAGAAGTAAAATCGTTGTATTTATTGAACTTCAGCTGTAAAGATCATCTAACAAAACTGACCGGTCTGAAAATCCAATGTAGTGCAAAGATTCAAATCGTCTTATTCCAACCGCATTACTAATGGACAGTTTTGAACATTTATAGAAGGATACTGCAAATCAAGCCATTCAGATGAATGTTGCAAATGGAAAGATCACGTGTCCCCTACCAACCTCCGAAGTGACAGAAAATTACCTATTTGGTCTATGGCCTATCAACTTTTCAAATAACATGGACTTAAAGTTGCAAAAGGAAGAGGAACATTAAAGAGAATTTAATGATACGTACGATGATTGAAAAGAACTTGTCCATATTGTCGACAAAGTAGTACATATGATCGTTTAAAATAAAATATGACCTTTGGGGTTTTTCAACTATAAATATGCAGAACATTCAAATTGAAGAACACCAACCAAAACACATGCTTACTAGATCAATTCAGATCTTCAAAGATCAACCTGTGCTATCTCAGCTAAGTCAAGTAGTTAAAAAGATGATTGTTGGGTTATTGTTATTTGTTGTGTTGTCTGGCGAATTAATGGTTCTTAAATATCCAGGCCTTGTAAAATGATCACTAAAGTTTCAATTTAGATAGTATGATGATAAGTTCTAATAGAAGCTGTAACACCCTTCTTCTATACTTGACAAGATTAATATACCTATATTAATAATCAAAATAAGGTTTGAATAATATACATATATTATGAAGTAATTCAAACAAGGTGTATCAATTTGACGGTTTATAAAAATTTTGGCATTATGTCCCTACATTTTGTAATAGCAAAAAACTCAAGCAACAACATCTATACATACGTATAAGCATTTTTTCGTATACAAACATACACTGTATCGTTATACATATAGTCATGAACGTCGTGAAACTTGTTTCAAACCCTGACATAAAATCCATTATAATACATATGTGGAAGCTATACAATAAGACGTCCAGGTTCTTGTCGAGGTAAGGCACATCACAAGTATCCATTGGCGAACCGGCATCCTATGCATCTTCGTTACCTGATCCTGTAATAAACGAGTTAGTTGAATTTATAAAACTCAATAAGTTGGCACTTATATGTATCAATATGTATTGAAGGATTATACATATCAAGTCGTGATCAACAATAAATCTTTAAACCATGTCATACCATAGCATATATTCATGTTAATTTCTGTACTTGAGCCTCATTAGTTGACCTGTACTACCGTGCTTGCTTTATTATATATCTACTACTGTGTTGGACGTCAGGATGCCCTGTGACAACTCCACGCCCCATGAACATATATTGGCCAATAGGTTTGGTAGACTTAAAACCACCCATGATGTCATCAAGCTCATATATCATATAAAAATCAGTCATTTTCCTTTTCTTTCATGTTTATGTTCATGACATAGCACCTAACTTCAATATTCATGAATTTCTTTCATATTTAATACATAAGAAGGGAATATGGTGCTATATTTTCATCAATAAACATACTAACAATGTACATATAACAATAATCAATGGAAAGCATTTGAAATTCATAATATTACTCATGTATTACTTCAAGAACATGCCAACTTATAGTCCTAGCATAAGAATACTGGTTTGACACGATGTTTCTCGCTCTTATACTGTCAAATATATCAATAATTCAATCACTATGTCTATATTAGGTGAAAGTCACCCCTTTATGGTTCTCTACATATATATAACAACCATTAAAGAGATGAACACTTACAACCTTGGGATGCTCTTGTGATGGAGAATTCAATTCTAGCTTCAAGATGAGAAAGAAGAAGAAGAAAAAGATCACTTGGAGGAAGAGTTCTTGTTTTCTCCCGTGTGTTTGCTATGAATTGAGTTGGTGCAATGGTGTAGATGACTAGAAAATTCGAAACTTATCCTTTCAAATACCCACCGGCGCTCGGGCGGTAATGTCTTACCGCTCGAGCGGGAAACATTCTGCCAAAATACTGAAAATGTTGTGCAGTGGCGCTCAAGCGGTAATATTCTACCACTCGGGCGTGGAATTTTCTGTAAAAATACTGAACTTTTGGTACATGGACGCTCGGGCGGTAATATTTTACCGTTCGGGCGCCGAACATTCTGTCCCTGCACGCAGTTTCATCAAAGAACGCTCCAAAAACGTCTCTTCCCCTCATAATTTGAAAAAGTGGTAAACATGAAATTTGTAGCCTTATTATTGGCTTACATCTCCCATTGGTTTCATGTCATTTACAGGTTTGAGTAAAAAGTTGTGCTCATTCTCCCATCATGTGTCAGTGCAAGAACGACGATACACACTACACATTTCGGGACGATTTTGGCCTTGTTTTCCAATGGATTTGGACAAAACTCAAAACATAAATGTTGTAGTCCTACTTTTTTGATTTCTAATGAAATTGGCCTCATATCAATATGATTCATATTCAAATAGTTATACTAAAAACCGTAAGAAGTGTCATAGTTTTCATTCTCGTTTCGTGCATTTCAATATCAATGTTCATGACATCATTTCATTCACACATCTTACTGTCACTATTCAATATATTCATCATATTCAATCTCACTATCGATACATCAATCAACAAGTGAAACATAATGAGCCAAATAACCACATAATAAATGACATAAACGCATTATTAATCATTTGTAAGAGTAACCAGGCATTACATAAGCGGGCTATTACATGACATTGTAAAGCCGAAGTCTTTTAGTAGAAACCTTCTTAAGTGAAATAAGAGGTGACATATGAATTTTATCTCCGAACATCATTAAAAAAAATTGTGTCATTTACTCACACTCCACATTTCTCCACATTCAGTTTTTTCAACAATTTTGTGTTAAACTGTCAACTGTTAATTTATCTCTAACCAAACCTGATCATTTTCACACTTAATATATTTTAAAGTGGTTCGGTAAATTTGGTCATTTAAGAATAATTCTTAACATCTTAAAAACTTTTAAGAACGTTTTAAAGTTCAAATATTTTTTAAAGAGTTTATTTACCTCCTCTAAACTCTAACTCGATCCTAGTAGAGATGTATGTAATTTTTAAAACTAATGTGTTGTGAAACAGAAACAAATCGGGTCAATAAAAAATATATGATTCCTTTCAAATATAATTAAAATGATGGGAGTTTAATTTTTTTATTTGGTGAAAGGGATTTGACTTATTAAAACATTAACTAAGTTAGCTAATAATTTTTGATTTTTTTTTAAAAAAAATTATTGGCTTACCAACCCTCAACAACCTCGTTCTCTCAAATCCCAATGTTTCTCTATTCTTCTAAAAGAAAAAAAAATTGAAGTCATGATCATTTGAAAGAGAAAGTAAGTACAATTTTACAATATATGTATTATTTATACCCAGTTATATATAATCTTAAAGAGATCTCTGAATTTGTTTGTTATTCTATGATGGAAATATTCTCTTTATTTTTATAGACTAGTCTTGGGTTGGATTCAGGGGTTTGGGTCGAGTTTTGGTGCAGATTTCCATCATGTTGGGTAGAGTTTTTGGTCGAGCTTCATCATATTGGGTCGAGTTTTGCTTCAGATTTATGATAGGATGTTAGGTTGAGTTTCATCATACAGGGTCGAGTTTTTGGGACGGAGTTCAGGATTCCACGATGATCCAGGGCCATGGTTTTGGGTCAAGTCCCATCACTATGGATCAAGTTTCATCATATTTGGGTCAAATTTTTTATTGAATTATATTTTTTTGTTTTATTGGAGCATAGTATCAAACATATGTTATATATTTTTATAGGTTATACCAACAGTCATTGTCTTTGAGTAGGAAGATGAATGGGAAAGTAATGAATATTATATCCATATATTTAAATGGCTTTCATTGTATAGTGGTAAGTGAGCATCGATTCATGTAGATTGCGAAATTTGTTCGATGGAATATCTACAAAGTGGGATATACATAATTATGTAACTAGGTGACACAAAACAATTGAGATTAAGTTATCTACTGGATGTGTAACATTGTAATATTCGTCCTATGTATAATGAGAATGAGAATGATTTGAAGGCATACTTTTATTTTGGTTGTACAAGAGATAAAATTGTGCTTTATGTCGAAGTTGAACGTAGTATTATTGCTAATTTGGATGTTGTTGAGAAGGATAAAACTCTTGATATTGTTGGAACTGATTGCATTATGTCCGTTGATTTATATGTGAATGATGGCCTTGTGGATAATGAATACATGGATAATAATGAAAAAGATTTGTATGATGACTACTTTGATAGAATTTTTGTCTCTGATGATCATTGTAGAAACAATAAGATTATCAAATATGTAACTAAAGTTTGTTTAACTCAGAATATAGAAATAAATAATATGCTCAGTCGAGAAAATGACGTGGAGCACTTGATTGCAGCACATTTGGATGGCAATAACCTCATTCAACAAAATGATATTGAGCACATTGTTTCAATGCATTCGGATGATAGTGAGATTCATATGTAGGATAGGAATGATACATATTCATTCACTGATGATTCTAACCTCTATATTGGAATTTTCAAGGAAGACTGACGTAAAAAAAAGTTATCCAAAATTACTTTGAACTCCTCTTTTGAGTTTGAAAGTGTCAAATATTCCCTGAGTGTATATGTTGTTCATTGTGTAAGTAAAAGTTGCTGGTGGAGAATTTGGACTTCAACACTAAACGACTCAACACATTTTGTGATTCTTACATAATGCACGTAAAAGACACCGAAAAGGAAGCTCATCTGTCGTTTATGACATGTTGGTAGAGAACTTTTGGGGGAAACAAGTGACACTTCAACTGAATTATACTATGACAATGATGTGGAATAAGAGGCTTAACATTACCATTACAAAGCCTTGAAAGACAAATGATTTGCCAGTGATATCTTTAGAGGTGATCTATAAAAAGGTTTGCTTTTTTGCCTTTTTATATGAAGATGGTTGATAAAATAAATCTAAGTAACATAACAAAACTAGTAGTAGATGAGCACAATAGATTCAAATACATGTTTTTAGCATATGGTTCTTGTGTGAAGAGATATAGATGTATAAGAAAAAGTCATAACTATCGATGGTACATGGTAAAAAGGAAAGCACGATGGCAATTTACACATGGGTTTGGCACAAGATGAATATTTTCACCAATATCTATTGGTCTGGGGCATTGTTGATGTAGAATATGCTGCTTCATGAAGATGGTGTTTGATGAAGCTATTGGAAGTAAATATGACGAGGAAGAGTTGATGATAATCTCATACAGCCATTCGTCGATCATTGCCGCTGTTTTTGGAATTTACAAAGATGTGCATCATGGTCACTGTGTATGACATGTCTAAAAAATGTAAAATTGTTGCAAAAAGAAGGGTTATACATAAATATTTATGCGCTTAGCAAAAAATTATAAGCAAACTGATTTTGATGCAGAGTACCAAAATTGTAAGAGAATATATCCTGATGGTGCAAGGTTTTGGATGAAAGTGATTCCCTGGATAAATAGACTCGAACATACACTCCAAGATCTCGTAATAACATTATGACAACAAACGAGGTAAAATTTATAGATGAGACTACGCTAGGAAAGACAACTTTCAATCATTACATTGTCAGATTCTTTGCAGATATTGACTACATCTTGGTTTTCGAGGTATCACAACCATCTATTGCATCTACAACAAATTTCATCCCAACCAGTCAATTCTCCGTGAAAGGTTTAATAATGCTTGGATAAACCAAGTTTATGAATTGGGCCGCCTTGAGTATGATGTCATAAGTGCTACACATAGTGCCATTGTGTATTTGGAGTCAAAGAGATGCATCTGCCGAGTATTTGATATTGAAAGGATTCCATGTTTCCATGCAATTACAACAAGTTTTTTGTCTAATGTTGATTTCTTTCCGTTGTTCCCATGATATTATTTTTTACAAATGGGTCGATTTTTGGGGGAATTTTGGGTGGATTTGGGGTTTTTTTGGATGAAGTTTTGATTTGGGTTGAGTTTTTAGTCGAGTTGGAGTATTTTTTGGGTGGAGTTTTACAAATGGGTCGAGTTTGACGTGAATATTTAATTTTGGGGTTTGGGTTGTAGGGTTTAGGGTTTGGGTCGATTTTTACAGATAGATCGAGTTGGGGTTTAGGATTAGAGTTTGTATCATATATAATTATATGATATGATTCAATTTAAATCATAACATATGATTGAAGTTTTGGGGAGATTTGGGTCGGGTTTGGGGAGGAGTTTTACATTTTAGGTCGAGTTTTAAAGAAATTTGAACCGAATTTCTGTAAAACTCCACCCAATATATCATGAAATATTTGGTCAATTTTTACAGAAACACTACTCAAATATGAAGAATTTGGGTCAAGTGTCTGTAAAACTCAGACCCAGTACTTCACAATATGGATAAATAACATCATATATACTTTGCAAAAACAATATCTTGTGCCAATCAATACCCAATATACGTAAATAAAAATAACACAACTAGTAATCATACTTTGAAAAAACAATGTGTGTTTTCCAAACCAAATAAACATCAGTTCAATGACCATGCGTTGTCCCAAATACAAGAAGTACAAAATTGCCTAAAGTCCGCAATCTTCTCATCGTTCAAGATATAAACATTTTGTCCGACCGTTGTCAAAGCTACAACCACGATGGTATAAACCCTCCACTCATTGCTGCAATAAAAATATAGGAAATTTATATTTTCGTTGTAAAAAAATATTACAGAAAACTAACTACAAAAAAATATAAGAAATTTATACCTAATAATTTGTGTTAGGAAATTATTTGGCGGAATTATGTTTCATTTTATAGCCAAATACATACTAATACTCAGCACAACTATAATATGTGGAATCATAAGAGCAATAGACCTTAATAGCTTACCCAATTTTTTGCTTGTCTTGTTCGCTCTAAGATCTGAATCCGTCACTTAAACGATCATGACTTTTTTTTTAAATCTTAAATCATAAACTCGAAAATACTAACTAAATAAAATAACTTAACATTTCTAACAATCATAATAAATTAACATATGAAATATCAAGTGCATAAAATAAAATCCTAAATCATCAAATAACCAAAACTTCCTAAATTGACCTTTAAAAGATCAATTAACAATAAAAATAAAGTATAAAAATATCTCTAATAAAAATCATTAACATAATATTTAAATCATAAATCTATCGAACTAGTGCGGAAACATAAAGGTCATCGGGTGTGTACTGCTGCACTCGATCCACACAATCGTCAGCACCTCTCATAAATCATTAAATCATGCATCATACAAACCTAGTTAGTCTAAAGACTCAGTACATTTTAAACATAGATAGCAAATAATACATATACATTCACATGCATTAAAAATCATACTTTTATTTAAAATAATCTTTTAAACATAAATAAACCATTTAAAATCATTTAAACATAATTAAATCATAAATCGTAAAATCAGTTTAAAATAACTTTAAGCATAAATAAATCCTTTAAAAATCATTTAAAAATAGCTTTAATTATCATTATAGATCATATATCATAAAATCATTTTAATCGTAAAACTTTCAATCATATATCATTTTGGGTGAAGTTTGATACTTGAAAGTGACTAGCTTTTATCCTTTGGTCGACTGATCAGTCTTCAGCTCCACATGGTCCATGGGGGTGTGCACTAGGCTCCACCATGGAAATACGATCGTCGGGGCTCCCTCGGAGACCTTCTCCCATAGACGGGCTCTCTCTAGGGTCTTTTCCCAAAAATAGGCTTCTTCTTGGGCCTTTTTCCATAAATGGGCTCCCTCTGGGGCCTTTTCCCCTCACGACATCCCCACAAAATCGTAAGTTCACCGTCCTCACATAAACGGATCCCTCACAAATCATATATCATATGTCACAGTCAATTCACATCCTTCAAAATATTTTTCATTTTCTTTAAAAATAAAAAAATAACATAACTTTCAAAAAATAGCATTTTAAAACAGTACAAATTGCACAAATTTACAATAAATCATAAAATATCAAATTATCATAAAAATCATCATTTTAAATAATAAATTATCATTTATCATTCGTTATGATCCTTCGGGACGCTGCTAAACTTTTACGTATTTTCCTAAGTGTAAAATTACTGTTTTGCCCCTGGATGTAAAAATTCTCGAATTTATCTTTTTCTCACTTTTAATGACATGGACTGATTCTAAATAATGATTTAAGCTTAAATATAATTTTTCATAATTTTATTCCACTTAAATCTAGGCATTTCAATTAATTCTTTAATTAACGTTTCGTGAGACAATTAAATCCCGAATAAATCCAAAACTAAAATTTTGATCCCAAATTTTAAACAAAATTTTTTTATTATTTATTCTACCCTTATGAGCTATGAACTCCAGCAGTGGACCCATGGTTCCAATTTTAGTTATTAAAATCTCAAATTTTACACATAATCGAACTACCCGAGCCAACTCCTTATTTGTTCGGGCCACGGTCGAGCCACCTCAAGCCAAACCCGAGTCAACCCACCTAGACACCCTCTTGACCAAGCCCAGCCCAAAGAACCTAGCCCTAGCTTGCTCAAACTCGCCTGGAACTGAGACCAAACCTGCATGTGTGTGTGCATGAGTCTCCTAGGTGCAGTAGGACTCCTATCTAGTCTAGGACTCTTCCAGCCGAGCCACCATCGAGCCCACACGACCCTAACCATCCCTGGACCACACCCAAACCCAACCCAGACCAGCCCAGACCATGGAACCCACGCGCAAGCCACCTGGATCAGAAGACATCAGCCTCGCGCGTTTTCCCTTGCTCTCTCACGGTTTCCACTTTTGGCTCGAGCCACAGTGCACCCAGCCACTCCATCCCCTGGCCTTACCCCTGCCCATCACCCTAGGACCCTGATGGACTAGCCTGGCTCGTGCCCAGGCCAGCCGCAACCCCTCTTCTCAGCCCTTCCCTCTTGCACGCTCGAGAAGAGTCCTTGCTCAAGTGGACTCTTCCCTAGACACTCCCCTTGAGCCCTAGCCATGCTAGGACTGCACTTGACCCTGACCCACGTCTAGCCCAGGCCCCAACCCAAGCCCTAGCCAAGCCGTGAGCCCCCATGCAAAGAAACGAGTCCCTTGACCCACAACATGCACACAAACTCTTCAAAAACCTCACGGCTCCTTCTTCCTTTAACCCACGATTGTTCCAGCTTGTTTTCTATTCAATATTTATCATGTTTTGACTATATTCATTCGTATTTAACCATATTTTATCATGTATTGGTAGCGTGTACGTTGGATTCAAAATGTTTTTCATAAAAGCGTAAAAACGTCGTATAAACGTTATATCATAAAAATTATCGAATTCTTATTTTTATTCAAGCATAAACAATTTAAACACACATATTATGATTTGTATGATATTTGAAAGGGTTTAAGAAACGTGCCTTTGCGTTTATAACGCTCGAATATACGATCGTTGGCGAGGGTGCGACGTTGGACGACCGGACGACGAAGAACACAAGCCTTCTTTCTTCCCCAATATTTCGAAATTTTTGTGTGTGTGTGTGTGTGTGTATTTCGGCTGCTGATGTGAGGAATTGTGAGGTTTCAAAGGCCTAGGTAGCATTTTTTAGGAAAATTAAATCATTTTTAAATCATATTAAGATGCATTGCCATTAATTAATGAAAAATAAATGTTCTTGTCTTGGTCGTCCTCGGTCTCCTTGCCCCTGCCTATTATCGAATATTCGAGTAAAATCCTTAATTTCATGTAATAATGTCATATTATCATTTATTATTGCAATCATACATTTAATCATATAATAATAGCATGCTAGCATTTAAACGAATTTAAACAAAACAATTAAGCAATTGAAATAATTTTGCATCCATGCGGTTTACATAGGTTGGTTTTTCAGACGTTACAATCACCGTGACCTTCTTAAATTTAGGCACGATTTTCAAGAAAACCAAATGGTTGTTCGTATGAAAAAAAGATCAAAATCAGATTGGCTTTTTCCCATGAAACTATGGGTCATTCACAATATTCTGATCTTGCAATGCTCATCAAACCTGCTATGTTGCTAGGTCTGCCCTATGGGTAAGGCTTTTGCAACTCAATCAACCCCCGAAAAGCAGTTTGAATATGTTGAAACATGTTAAAATAAAATATGTTAATTTTTAATCAAGTGTAAAAAACCAAAACACACATCATTATTATAGATAAAAGTACCTCTTATTAGAGTAAGATGAGACAAACCCAAATTTCTTCTATATTTCTTTAGCATGATCAATTTCAGCCTCAACTCATGGTCATGATGTACCAATGAATTTTCTTATCACGCTCTCCAAAGTACATGAAACAATTTCGTTCAAAACATCCTAATGCAACTCTATTCTCATAAACAACCCCTCTTCAAGTGCTCTCCACGTAAGATTTCTTTTGGTATCACTTTTATGAAGTTTTATCGCGACTTGGACCGAACCCGTCGCACCTCCGTCGTCCAATTCCCCCGGAAAACATGAGTAAACCTTGATATTAGGCTGCCTGAAGCTCGATTCCTAATCTGGATTTAGATTCCGATTTTTGAAGGTATTTTCGAAAATTAGGGTTTCGAATTTTTGGGTATTTTGGCTCGATTTTGATTTAAAAATTTATGTGTGTTGTATTATTGATTGTAGGTACAATATTTGGGTCGATTGGAGGTATTGACAAATTTTCGAAATTTGTTTTGGAATTATTTCGAATTTCCAGTTTTATATTATTAGGGATTTCGAATTTAATGTTTAATAATTCTATTTTGGATGTTTAAATGCATTAGAATTAATAAATGATAATTTTGGAACTTCCTAGCACATTTAAAAATTTTTCAGATTCGGTATAATTGGATTTTCGAAATTTCAACATGGTTGTAGTTGATGATTTCGAGTTGTAGAGCTGTATAATTAGATATTTGGACATTGCGGTGAATTAGGAATGCTGAATATACTTCTAGGAAGTTTATGCGAATTATGTAAGTAAAATGCTAAGTTGAAATTTTATTTGAATTTAAATGGTTCTTAGATTGGTATATAATAGGTCATTTTGCTCATAGTGAGATTTGAATTTGAATGGTTCGATCACGGGTCCGGATATGAAAAATAAATATAAAGAAAAATTCATTTTTTTTAAAAAAAGTGATGAACCGGCCCGGTTATGAAAAATAAAATGAACTTCATACTCCAAAAAAATACATCACAATTTTATTTTTTATTTTTTAAAATGAAATCAAAAAAAAGGATGGCTGCATCGGGCGGCGGCGGCGGATCGTCGAAATCGACAGTGGTGGATCAAATATCGCAATCAGTGCAGTCCACCTCCAATCTCCTCAACCTCATGCTCGAGTCCTCCCCGTCGCATGTAAATTTCCATATTTCTCACGAGTTCTTAGACCTGTGAATCACTAGATTGATTTGATTTACTAGCATTTGTCTCGGACCTAATGGTTTCTAGAGCTTCTTTAAATAAGTAAGGATCTCACAGGACTGAAATACCTAATTGTTGTGTTTTATAAAATCACTGCTTTTGCATATGTTATTGTTCTAATTAATTGGTTTACTGCAATGAAGAAGAAAGTTGGTCGTATAATGGTGTAAAACTTCTTAAATTTTTTTCAAGTGCTTTGTTAGTTGAAGAAAATTTCTTATTTTGATGCTGATTTTGGTGAGATGTTATGGTTTGAATGGATAATAAGATGGATGCGAATACTGATCATAACTTTATGTTGTTTGCTGGGTGCCACCCATTTATTCACAAAATCCTGCAATCTAATACCAGGTGGTTTCCTTTACCAATTGATTGGCCTTGCAAAAAATTTTATGGTATCTGTTATGTACTTTTAATGGCACAAAAACTAACCAATAGAAGTTATTATATATAGATTGATTGCTTTATCGATAAATATGACCGTTTGATTTGATTATGGTGTTTAGATTGTTTTAATAGCGTTATCTGTGTCAATTCATCATATACTCATAGACAAGGTTTCCCACAAAATTTGATCCTCCCAATGAATCTTCACTAAAATATGTTAAAGACTTAATTTTGTGTATGTCTTCATGGTTAAGCATATCTATTTTGGATATGCATAGTAACACTAAGGAAATGATATAACTCATAAAGTGATTTGGTGTCAAATTTTTGCAGACGCTACTTAGCAAGCTCCCAAAAAACCTTTTGTCCAGGATCTCAACTATGAAGAATACAGAGCTGGTAAATGAATGCTCTCATGGTCTTGATCTAAAACTACGATCACTTTTAAGGGGGTTATTGCCTTGGTCATGGCAAATTTATTGGATTTAACACAGGTTTTGGAGCAGATGCCTCAAGTAATTTCAGCTCTGGATGCACATGTGGAAAGTGGATTGCAAAGGTTTTCTCTAAACACTTGATATTTTCATTTTTGTTTTGTTTTAAAATCTTGAATATCTTTCAATGGATTTGAAGAACCTAAAACCAGAAATATCTTCAAGTATGAATTGAGAGCAATATTCATGTCTAAGTTGAAAGGTGGATGGTATATGACACTATTGGCTTCTTGTTGAAACCGCATTATAAATAAAATGTAGAAAATTAATAATTAAAAGACAACATTTCAACTTTTGTGGCAATCTATTGATTGGATTGAAGTCATACTGTAAATTGTGAGCCCTCAACTTGGGTTACGTATGACATATCGATCATCAGTATATGAAAAACTATATTTAGGCGATCGAAGTTTCTTGTCAATTGTCAACCAAAAATAGTATGCAGTTTATCTATGATCATTGATCAATAATGCACAAATCCAGAAGTTTTATTTGTCTTACAGTATCTAATCAGCAAATGATATTACACGAGGGTTGAATTTTACAGTTTGCCTCATCTGGATACCGTTGTTAAGCTACTTTCTAACATGCAAAGCTCCCAGCTCAAGTCTTTGTCCAGAACTCAGCTTACTCAGCAGGTGCTCAGTTCATTCTGCATTATCCTTTATGTTATTCTCTTGTTTTTTTCCTTTCCTTGATTGTTTACTGAGATATGATGTGATATAAATTGCCTTAAAATGTTAAGAGTCAATAATAACTTGTGTTCATTGCAGGAATCTGAACCCCCCGAGCAAGATTCACAAGTGGGCTAACTAAATTAGTCACCTCCCAAGCAAGACGCTCTAGTGGGCTAACCAACTATTTTTGATATCTTGTGATCCCTACAATGGACGTGTAAATTTCACTTGTGAACATGGAAGATTTTACCCTTGTAGCAAGTTTCAATTTTGATTTAAAGATACTAATGTATTTACTTATGCTTGAAGATCATTTTGAATATTGTTGATAATGTATCTCGCTATGCTCGTGTTAAATTTGTTGAAAATTCCTGCAATGAGCACAAGTTATTATTGGCTTCTACATTTGAAGGCAGTTTATAATTCAGCATATCTTAGTAACCAGTCAAGGAAAAAAACAAAAGAGAGAACATAAAGGATAAGGCAGAATGAATTGAGTGTCTGTTGAGTAAGCTGAGCTCTGGATAAAGACTTGAGCTGAGAGATTTGCATGTTAGAAAGTAACTGACAACGGTATCCAAATGAGGTAAAATGTAAAATTCAACTCCCAAGTAATATGCTTTTGGATCTATGCATTATTGATCAACGATCATAGATAAACTGCATACTATTTTTTGTTGACAATTGACAAGAAGCTCCGGTCACCTAAATATGGTTTTTTCATATATTGATGATCGATGTGTCATTCCTAACAAAAGTTGAGGGCTCACAATTTACGATATGACTTCAATCCCATCGATGGACTACCGTTTTTTGTCTTTTTATTATTAACTAGAAATAATACACGTGCATTACACGTGTGAAACATATGTTGAAGTAATTAGAATTTGAAACAAAAATAGTTAACTCAACAAAAACAATGATAATAATATTGTAAATTTTGACAATTCTGGTTAATTAGTATATGTAACTAATTTGAAAAAAAAACATATTTTTTAATTTTAAAAAAAATTTGGACTACTAAAAATTTTCTGATATCTTTTTTATCATATTGTTATCTTTTATTATTTGTCATTTTCTCTCAATAATGCATATATTTTATTATAATATTCAATTATTACAATCTTTTTTGACAATCAATGATAGACAATTTTTTATTTACAATGTTATTTAATTATTATTCTCTTTCATGTAAATTAACAATAATTTCTACTGTATGCTTTTATTTTCCTAGCCACCTTTAATTTATTAGACACTTATACTTGATAACATATAAACTACACATTAATTTATTAGACACTTATACTTGATAACATATAAACTATACTTGATAACATATAAACCGACCGAACCGAGTCAATTCGAAAATTCGGTTTTCAAATAAAAAAAAATCGTTTATATCGGTTAATTCGATCAGTTCGGTTACGATTTTCAAAATTTTGAAATCGGCTAACCGATATAATAAATATTATTATTTAATAAATTTTTATTATTTATCAATTTTAATATATATATTTATTTTTAATTTTAAAATCATCCCTAAGTTTAAAGAAAAATTTGTGATGTATGTGCTTTTATGTTTTTATGCATTTATGTAGATTGTAATTAGACTTGTCAAATTGGGTTAGACCCGTCGGGCCGGCCCGCCCCACTATAAAAATTGAGCGGGTTGGGTTGATAAAATAGCAGATGGGCTGAGCCCGTTTGGGTTGCGGGCCAAGATGGGTTGAGCCCAAACGGGGCGGGTTGGCCGCCAAATTAGGGTATAATTTATGTATATTTTTTTTATATTTTTAAGTTTTAAGTTTTATATAAAAATTGGAATAAGTCTCATGCGCCTCCATCACTCTCTTATCTTATTTCTTTCTTATTTTTCTCCTTGGCCTCGCCTCCATCACTCACTCTGGTAAAATCTGAATCTCTGTAAATTTTATTCATGAATCTTAAAGGGAAGAAATTTCTGAAAATTTTATTCATGAATCTTAAAATAATTTTTAAGCATAACAATTGTTTGTGAACCCAAGAGCGGTTTTGTTTGAAGTCCGACGAGTTGTAGTGAAATTTTGTAGATCCGGCGGAGGTTTGATAATTATGTGTATTGTTGAACACATAATATTTTCTAAAATTTACAACCTTCTCTTTCCTCGACTTTCTGTTCTCTTCCATGTCTCAATCTTCATGTTTGGTTTAAGCACTTTACTTTTTATGGATTATGGATTATGTTGATGCTTTCTTAATTTCTCTTATTTCAATGCTTTTAAGTATTTTATGAAACTATTTGACTAATATATATTTTTCTTCTATGTTTACTGCGATATTGTTTAGTATTTTTTTCTTAAAAAAATAAATTGGTTAAAAATAAACGGGTCGGCCAGCCTAGCCCGTGGCCCAAGGTGGGTTGGGCTGTGTTGGTCATTTAGAAGCCCGCGAAAATGGCGGGCGCGGGTTGCGGCGGGTGGCGGGCTGGCCCGTCTCGCCAGCCCGTTTTGACATGTGTAATTATAATGTTTAAAAAAATTACATATATAATTAAAATTAAATCACAAATTTTTTTAAAACTAATCGGTTAATTCGGTCACCAACCGAATTAACCGATTTTAATTCAGTTCGATTTTCATCGGTTATGAAAATTAATTCGGTCGGTTTGGTTATTGCTAAATATTTCGGTTCGGTCTGGTTATGACTAATTCGGTTCGGTTCGGTCGGTAACAGAACCGACCGAATGCTCACCTCTAATTATTATAACAATCTATCATCACATAAAAAGTACTCATGAATTGATTTAAATAAATATTGATTAAATGTTGTCATTTATTTGTAATTTATAANAAACTGAATTCATTGTATGACAAACACTTCTTCTATTTCTATTTTTTTGTGTAACCCAAAAGAGTTAATATTTTTTCTCTTTTATCTTCTCCAACTCACTGTAAAAAGTTATAAAAAAATATTTATATCTAGAAAAATATTTTTATTTATTGTTTTTTTGTCTATATATTTTGTTATATGTGAGCACATATTCTAATTCATTGTCTTAATTGTCATATATCTTTACCATATAATTTGTGTACATTGAAGATGAATAAGTTCATTTTGTAGTTTTTTATTACCTGGACTTAAGTTGATATATTAATATGTGATATACATAGATATAAGAATTTTCAAATTCAATTTATTCACAATAATTTTTCATAATTAAGGCCAACTCAAAATAATAAAAATTAGGATTCATAATTATTTTAAATATGATATAAAAATAATACGTGGAAACTTTTTTTGATATTTTAGTTACAAAATACAGTGATAAATGTATGTATGTGCATTATTTCATTGTGGCAATTATAACTTTATTTAATTAATATCTTATTTCTCACTGAGAGATCAAAATTTGTTTATTTCTTATTTTGATTATCGACAAATCTAATATTTCTTTTAAATGTTTTTGTTAATAATATTTACATGAGTTTTATTATATATTTATCCAGTTTGAAAGAGATAAATTATAATTCAATATATAATAATATTTGAAAACTGTAGAATGCTTCTAAATTTAAAACCGAGTAACATGTAAGGGATCAATTCAAAACTAAAAGTTGATGCAACATGTTTCTTCTACCTTTACAATCGAATAATATAGGATCGAACGTTTGTCGCTTTACTAAAAGCTATAACTGATGATAACTATGCAAGTCAAATCTTTAAATCATACAATAGCTTAAGCTCCTACCCATAGTGGACAATTATTGTACCAAACAATCTATCTCCTAATAATTGCACCAATTGCAATAAATGAAAATCAAAGTCACGATCTTGGCTCTGATACCAATTGTAGGCACAAGCGTTTATTGTTTTATCAAAACCTATAGATTATGGTAACAGTGCAAATCAAATATTTTAAATAGTACAACAGTTCAAGCACAATATTTCAATTACTCTATCCAACATGATCAATTATTGTATCCAACAATAAGTTTATGCACATAACATTTTACCATATCATATAAATTTATAAGACATTTGAGTAGAATATATAGTACTTGATATTTTACATAAGTAGTAGAGGAAAAAAAATCATTTTTCATTTATTTGAAAATTTATATTTTAAAATAAAAGAAAAATCAGAAAAATTGACAAAATCCCGAAACCCAAATTGAAAGTTGAATTAATACATTCATATTCATCATTAAATTTTACTATTTAATTTTAATATATTTAACATGTTTATCTACTAAAAATATTGAAAGAATTGTTTATACAATTTAATAAAAAAGTCAAAGTACATCATTTTCTGATTCCGAATAACGATCACATTATTATTACGTTACAATGATAAATAAATTATTAGTTTTAGTTTATCATCATAGTCTTTACTTCAATAAACACATTTTCGAATGTAGGATGTTAAATAAATATTGACATTAGATAATTATAGTATTAATTCTAACATTCTTTTTTTTATTCTTCTCAATACATTATTTTTTCTATCTTCAAATATATTAATCTATTTATTATTGTATACAAAGTATAATAATTATTTGGTTAGCTGATCACATTTAAGATTAGATGTTTGGAAAAAATTGTAATATATCTTTAAAGACCAAGAGATGATGAAAAATTAAGAAAATGTAGAACACTACAGTGCATAAGGTTTCGCTTTGTACAGTGACAAAAGATAAGGTGAAACCAAGTGAGATACTTATATATATGAGTCTAATTCAACTTAGCCCATTATAATATTTTTATTAACCGACTTTGTCCTTCGCTTTTACTTCATTAACTTTGCAGTGTGACTAATTCAAGCATTAACTTTTTATTTTTTTAGTACATAATGGCTTCCACACTCACCGACTTCAATCTTTAGAAGTCGGTATTAGAAGTTTATAGGTAAAAGATAATTATTTAATTTTTATTTTCTGTCTTTTGATTAATTGTGTAATTTTTTATGTTCTACCTAATTCATTTTTAGAATTTTTATAATCATGATTAGAAGTGTTGCATGCATACAATATAAAATTAATATATTTTAAAATGTTAATATTGAAGTGTCGAATTAATGTATTAAATCATTATTTAAGAACTTTTAGAAAAACAATATACATCATAATTCAGATTTAAACATTAACATACAAATAAAGAATTGCGATGAATATCTTATCAAATAAATGGTGTTAGCTCAAAAAGATTAAATATGATTCTTGTAAATGAATTTTTCTTAATTAATTAGAAAATTTTCAACAAATACGCTTAATTAATTAGAATGTTTTTAATATAGTATGTCGATAAATGTTTTTCATATGAGTTAGTGATTGAGTCCTTACGAACATTTAAAAAAAATGTGTCTTTAGTTATAGTGACGGTGTTTATAATTTAAAATATTAAATGAAACAAATTATTAAGATAAAAAATTAATTAGGAAATTCATGAATATGTTATTACTCAATTAGTTTAATTGACACGATTTTTAATTTGTGATTTAATAGATGTTAAATCCACAATCACTGAGTTTGACAAGAATTCTTGTAGAATAAAATACAATTATAAAACATTACTTGATTGTATATATAATAAAATTTTGTATATTTCATTTATAAGGTTGAAATTTTATATATTATGATATAAGATTTGTTATACATCTTAACATCGATAAATTCACTAAAAATTTATATATTAATTTTCGCTACCATATAATTCTGGTCTCGCTTTGTATATTAGTTTGTTTGAATTTATTATTCCTCATTTTACCATGACTCATAATATGTCAAACATGAAAGTGAATATTAATTTAAAGAGATGATAATATTTATATATTGTAATAAAATGTTTACCCCTCACAATACTGATAAAACTAACTTAAAAATATTATGTTGACGAACATATTGTCAGGAATCCAAAAATATAACTCAAATGTCAACTTTGACACTCAATTTTGAGTGATTGCCAGAATGTCTCAACAACCCACATTTTTTTGGACAAGATAGTAACATCACAATTTTGAAATCAAACTGATATTTTTTATTTTATATCAAGAATTCATGATTGAAAATTGATAATATTATATATATAGATATTTAATATAAACTCGTGCGAGCTCATTTAGGCTCACATTTAAATGAGTTGACAAAATTTCAACCCAACTCACATAAATTGTTTGGCGGTGCAGGCCAAACCGACAGACCCAACCCAAATTGACAGCTCAAATCGCAACGATCTTTTACCGTGTTTTATTTATTTAAATAATTTATAAATATAAACCGCAAAAAAATTTCGGTTGCAAAAAACTTTAATTTAAACACATAAATTCTATGAAACTGTCACATGAGGAAATGAAAAAAAATCNATTGTCCACACATTATCCACATTAACTCGTACAAAACATCCACACCAAAGGACATAAATGACAATTCACAATGATCAATATTGGCTCTTTTATAAAGGTATAATATAATATAATATAATATAATATAATAGATAATAGATATCATGCATCTCTTCAACATCTTATTTATAATGAGGTTTCAGTAAGGAGCCAATAGTGTTATATACTATCCACCTTTCAACTTAGGCATGAATATTGCTCTCAGTTCATATTTGAAGATATTTCTGGTTTCAGGTTCTTCAAATCCATTGACAGATATTCGAGATTTTACGACGAAAAAGAAATAATATCAAGTGATTGGACAAAATCTTTGCAATTCACTTTCCACATGTGCGTCCAGAGCTGAAATTACTTGAGGCATCTGATCCAAAACCTGTGTTAAATCCCGTAAATTTGCCATGATCCAGGCAATAACCCCCCTCAAAAGTGATCATTGTTCGACGTCAAGACCATGAGAGCATGCACTTACCTGCTCTGTATTCTTCATAGTTGAAAATCCTGCACAAAAGGTTTTTTGGGAGCTTGTTAAGTAGTGTCTGTCAAAATTTGACACCAAATCACTTTTTGAGTTATATTATATCCTTAGTTTTACTATGCAGATCCAAAATAGATATGCTTAACCAGGAAGACATCCACAAAATTAAGTAACATATTTTAGTGAAGATTCATAGGGAGGACCAGATTTTGTGGGAAACCTTGCCCATTTGCACATGATGAATTCACATAGATAGCGCTATCAAAACATTTAAACACCATAATCAAATACGGTCATATTATCACGATAATGAAATTAATCTATACAATTTCAAGCTAATCAAATGAAATACAATGCTCTGATTTATGCATAATAAGTTCTATTGGTTAGTTTTTGTGCCATCGAAAGTTCATAAGCAGATACCATAAATTTTCTGCAAGGCCAATCAAGTACTGGTGAAGGAAACTACATAGTGTTAGATTGAAGGATTTTATGAATAAATGGGTGGCACTCAGAAATCAAGATAAATTGATGATCAATATTCACATCCATCTTATTATGCATTCAAACCATAACATCTCACTAAAATCAGGATCAAAATAATAAATTTTCTTCAACTACCAAAGTACTGGAAAAAAAATTAGGAAGCTTTACAACATTATACGACTACAGTTTCTTCTTGATAGCAGTCAACCAATTCATCAGAATAATAACATATGCAAAAGTAGTGATTTTATAAAACATAACACTTGGGTATTTCAGTTATGTGAGTATCTTTACTTAGTTAAAGAAGCTCTAGAAACCATTAGGTCCGAGACAAATGCTAGTAAATCAAATCAATCTAGTTCACAGGTCTGAGAACTAGTGAAAAATATGGAAATTTACATGCTACGAGGAGGACTCGAGCATGAGGTGGAGGAGGTTGGAGGTGGACTGCACTGATTGCGATATTTGATCCGCCACTGTCGATTTCGACCATCACCGCTGCTCGATGCAGCCATCTTTTTATATATGTGTGTGTGTGTGTGTGTGATGTATTTTTTTGGACTATGAAGTTCATTTAAAGTATGACATAGTATGAACAATTATATTTTGTTATCTCCACTCCAAAGTATGTAAAATTGAACTTTTTCCACGTGGTTCACCTAATATAAGTTACGTGCACTGAGCCCTTCACGATCAATCGATCTCTAGACCTGTAACAAGATCCTTCGCGCTGAGTCATAACAGAATCCNTTTTTTTTTTTTTTTTTTTTTTTTGCACTTTCCTCTGTATGATACTCGATTTTTAATAGTATTGGTTCTGGTTGTACTGGATCTTGATTGTTGGGAAGATTAAATTGGATAAAGTGCTAGCAGATATACTGAAACCGTCATCTCAACATCTTCCCGAGTATCATGAATTATACCTACTACCTACTTAATCAGGACAAATTTCGTGTTTATGCATATTAGCTGCTTCTTCCTTATTATAGAGACTAAATTGGCACAGGCTTTGTGGTTGGAAGGCGACTCTAATTATAACTCACATATAAATTAGAAGTAACGAAAATTTTGGAATGGTTGCGAGAGATTTCTTGTTTCTTGTTATTAAAGATTGTTAGTTTTGTGTTTTTGTTATCAGAGATGGTTTATGTGACGACTGCACAAAGTAGAAATACATTTGAATGTGTTTCTTTATCATTGTTTCCTTTCATCTTTATGATTAATATTTGATATCCCGGGATGTCCCGGGACATGGATAGCGCCCGGGATGTCCCGGGTCATGGAGCCGGGCCATGGATAGTGCCCGGGTCAGGAGGATGGATTATTCCCGGGTCAACAAGGTGACAACTTGATTGGAGATCCAGATCTCGGGTTGGCTAGGACATTGAGAGTGACTTGACAAGGAGAGCATATGAAGAGGCCAGTCGAAAGGCCGGGCCATTGAAACATCCGGGATATAATTTTCCCGGGCTATTGGATGCCCGAGTTTTCAGATAAGTCCCCTAGAGGTGTTCTACCCGAACCACTTCGATATGAGTGCTGCATTTAATTGCGCCGATAAAGTAGAGTGTGTGCAGCCGACCTATCTCTGATACCAATGCAAGTGGTTGACAAAATCAGGTGGGCTGGATGTGACTAGTATGAGATTTAACATGTCAGAATAATAGGGTATAATCAGCCGCCCTACTATAATTAATGATCAGCACAAAGAACGATGTCATCATTACATTCTCCTACTATAAATACCAGGTTCCTTCTTTGCATGTATTCATCTATTCACACATTGAATGCTCACATTTATTGTTCATTTACTCCCCACCATTCACACCAATCCCACAACCATCACTTGGTTACATTGGTTTTTAGCTTGAGTCCTTCACTGACTTAAGATCGGAGTGGTCCCGCCGGACACCTCTCCGGCCCCCATTCACGTGGTTATTTTCTTGGTTGCAGATCCTTTCATCCACCCCAAGAAGCAAGCTTTTGACCCAGGAGTTTGGTTCTCTTTTCCTTTACTATATTGATAGCAGATCCGGTAGAGTTCCCGACCCGCTCCTCCATTTCACTCGGATCGCATCAATATTTTTACTTTGCAAATGTAATTTATCTCTAGAGTGCTACGCGTGAGCAAGTTTAGGATGGCTGACCTTCATGATTATATAAGAGCTTGTTTACAGACTAGAAAAGTTGCTATGCTAGCAATTCTAGTGTCAGGGGGAATTGTACTGCAATATTCTTAGCCGGGTCAGATACTTCTTTGATGCACTCAGAATCAACCAGCGGTCAAAGTTTTTCTCTACAAACAAATTTGCCGATGCTATGTACTTACATCAACTCAATCGTGCTGGTAAATTTCTTATGGACCTTCATACTTGCGTTTGTCATCAACCTGCATACAGTTGGATAGATGCGGCTAAGTTTCTGACGGGTGCTTCAGCAATTGGAAGCATCTCCATATCGGTTATTCTAATGCATGCTGGAGTGATTAGTTTGGGAGCAATGGTGATGGAGCTGTCGTCTTTCTTGGTAATTGTGTTCTCCATTCTGTGCTACCTTAAGACAAAGAATGACGATGGATACAGTATGTTTTAAGCTATTAACTCTACCTGTTGTCCTATACAACACGCGTACTGGTCTCGGTCCATGACTGAGCATTCCATTCATGTTCGTTTGTTGATACGTTGATGATCAAGCAAAAATGTATATCACTAACATGTTCTTAGAAGGACGTCTGAGTATGATACGTTATATTTGTGTTTCTGTTTTCCTGAAACGAATAACATAATCCATTGCTGCTGATACCCCTGTAAAGGCCTGGGTCCAATTGGAAAGCCCAGAATAGAGGTCAGCTTCCCGGACACTTCACTTCTTCCCAGGCACTTCACTTCTTCCCGGGCAGTTATCGTAGCCCGGGCTCTTATACAAACACCCGGGTAACCGACCACCCGAGCCACCTCGAGAATTGAACCACACTCGAGTATGATTGATACAGGCCGTCTAATCTGTCAGAACAACTTGGGCTTGGAGTGTCCTAGAAGTCATCAGAAGCTAGGGTATGGGCAACCGACTTGCCATACTTCGTAGGTGGCACTGGAAATTTTCTACTATAAATAGCAGATATTAATGTCATTTACAGATTCTGAAATCTTTGAACTCTTAAGAATTTTACATATTTTCTCTCAAATATTGCTGGTAGTCTTCTAAAAAAACCTGCTGACTTTAGCATCGGAGTGGCTACGTCGGATACTTCTCCGGCGCCCATTCACGAGTTCCTTTCTTGTTTGTAGGTGATTGTTACAGCCATTCTTTCACTCAAATTCCCCAAACATTATAAATTATTGATTTGACCCATTGGAGCTCCTTACCCGGCTCATCTATTTCAACAAGATCACATCATTGGCGCCGTCTGTGGGAAACTTGAGTTCAAGACGTTGATATGGCTCGTACCAGAAGAACTAACCAAGATAATTCTCGAGCCCAGGGAGATGGAGGGCAAACTTCGAGACAAGGTGAAGTTAATAATACTGGGCCAAATCTCATCAGCATGACCCCGGAAGGATTGAAAAAGATTGTATCAGATGCCGTAAAGCAAGCTATGGCCATGAAAGAAGTTTCTCAGCATGTTACCCCACCCGACAACAGACAGGAGCGGGAGCAGGAGCAAGAGCAAGAAGTGAGGAGGGAAGAGGAGGTAGGAGGAGAGGATGAGGAGTCCAGTGCTGGATCCAAATCGCCTACTGTGGCTGAGGAGTTGTTGGAACTAAGACAGAAAATGAAGGTTCTGGAAGGGTAGTTGGAGAGTCGTAGTATTTCTCGAGCTATTGCTAAGGGTTGCCCATTTGCTGATATCATCGTCCGGGAACCTCTTCCCGGAAACTTCAAATCCGCCAAAGTAAAAGATTACGATGGCAACGCAGACCCTGAGGAACATTTTTCCAGATTCGAGAACATGGCCATGCTGCACTGTTACACTGACAGAATAAAGTGTAAAGTGTTCCTAACAACGCTGGTAGATTCAGCCCAGAGATAGTTCGAAGGATTGTCCTCTCAAAGCATACATTCCTTCAAGGACTTTCAAAAGGTGTTCTCACACCATTTTAGCAGCAGCAAAAAGTACAAAAAGACTGCTTTCAGTCTTTTCGAAGTCAAGCAGAGCCCGGAAGAGAGCTTAAGGGCTTATATCAGAAGATTCAACAGAGTGGCTTTGGATGTCCCCGCCTGTGCCACTGAAACAAAAACTACGGCATTCACACAAGGCTTGAGGGATGGTGAATTTTTCAAGTCGTTGACCAAAAAGGTGCCCGGGGATTTCGAGAACTTATTATCCCAAGCAGAAAAATACATCAACATGGAGGAAGCCCAGAAGCAGAAGAGGGAAGCTGTAAGGAAAGAAAGAGGAGACCGGGTAGCTAGGCCCGAGGAGAAAGGGCAGAGAAAGAATAATCCAGGACACTTTTCTCACCATGTGCCTCTTAAGATTGCCCGGGACAGAGAGGTCCAGGAGTCCAGTAGGGATCTGGCCCCGGACCATCAGTTATCCCGGCCGGAGAAAAGAGGATTTTGTACTCTCCATAAGGTGTGTTATCACAACACCGAGGACTGCAAAACATTGAAGGGAAACTATTCCTCCCCTTCCGCCCCAGAACAAAGTCAAGCCAATAAGAGGCCGAGATTGCCATGGACATCTCCACAGCCAGGGTCCAGCGCCCGGGGAGGAGGTATGAGGAATGTACTGAGAGGAGAGCCCGGGAGGAGAAGAGAGCCTGAGCGTGAGACAAAAAAGAATTCACCCCCTGCTACGGGGTTGATAAAAATGATATCAGGAGGCTCTACTGATGGAGACTCCAACCGGGCGAGGAAATCGAGGAGTAGGAGGGAGTGTATGGAAGTAGAGGGAATGAGGAGGAGCGAGGCGGTCATCAATTTTGCCCCAGAGTATTTGAAGGGGGTGAATCTACCCCACAATGATACCCTGGTTATCCAAGCCCGGGTGGCAAATTATGACATTCTGAGAGTCTTTGTTGACTCGGGCAGCTCTGTAAATGTAATTTTTAAATATGTCTTTGTGCAGATGGACTTACAGGGTTATCATTTGGAAGCTGTGGAAACTGCCCTCTTTGGCTTTGCTGGCCATGTGGTCTACCCGGAAGGGGAAATTGTCTTACCACTAACCCTGAGCTCCCAGGATCTCAAGAAAACGGTGATGACTTCTTTCACTGTGGTGGACTCCCCATCATCTTATAACATCATACTAGGTAGGCCGGCCATGAATGAGCTGAGGGCTGTGGCCTCTACCTATCACCAAAAGATAATGTTTCCTGTGGGAGCCCGCGTGGGTGAAGTCCGGGGAGACCAACCTTCCTCCCGAAAGTGTTATGTAGAAGCTGTCCGGGTAGATCAGAGAAAAGCTAAGAAGGAAGGGAAGAAGGCCCAAACTGGTGAAGTAGGTAAAAGATCAGTTGAGAAGGGAGAGGTGCATTTCGTGGCAGAAGAGGACCAAGAAATTGTAGAGATTGGACCAGGCCAGCAGATCTGAGTGGCTCGGGATCTCAATGTATCCACCCGGGTCAGTCTACTTAACTGTTTAAAAGCTAATATTAATGTTTTTGCCTGGTCCCAATAGGAGTTGACGGGGATCTCTCCCCTGATATCGGAGCTCCAACTGAATATTCTCCCGGGATCTCACCCGATAAAGCAAAAAAAGAGACACTTTGGTCCTGAAAAGGACAAAGTTATTAATGAGCAAGTAAAATAGCTTTTGAAAGCCGGCCACATTCGGGAAATTCAATTCCCTACATGGCTCTCGAATGTGGTATTAGTGCCCAAATCTACCGGGAAGTGGCGCATGTGTGTAGACTTCCGAGATCTCAATAAGGCTTGTCCCAAGGATCATTATCCTCTGCCCCGTATTGATCAATTGGTGGATTCCACCTCGGGCTTTGAATTACTGAGTTTCATGGACGCATACCAGGGGTATCGTCAAATCCCCCTGGCCAAGAGTTATCAGGATAAAGCCAGTTTCATCACCTTGGGAGGTACATTTTGTTATATTGTAATGCCTTTCGGGTTAAAGAATGCAGGAGCTACTTACCAGCGTTTGATGAACAAAGTCTTCGAGAAGCAGCTGGGACGAAACGTGGAAGTCTATGTGGATGATATGCTGGGCAAGACCCGGGAGGTTGCCAGCTATATTGTTGATCTAGAAGAAACCTTTGCCACTCTCGTGCATTACGGAATCAAACTTAACCCGGCCAAGTGCATTTTTGGCGTAAAGAGTGGTAAATTCTTGAGATTCATAGTGACAGATCGGGGGATTTAGGTGAATCAGGAGAAAGTCAAATCTGTGCTGTGCATGCCATCTCCCCTATCTGTCAAAGATGTACAGAAGCTGACCGGGAGGATTGCTTCCCTCTCTCGATTTATTTCCCGATCAGCACACAGGAGTTATCCTTTCTTTCAACTCTTGAGGAAGGCCCAGCAATTTGGGTGGGATGAAAAATGTGAACAGGCCTTCCAGGATTTGAAGATTCATCTTGTTGAACTTCCGATGTTGGTAAAGCCTGAGCCCGGGGAAAAATTGTTTGTTTATCTCTCTACTACAGAGTATGCTGTCAGTTTAGTATTGATAAAAGAAGAAGGCTCTGACCAAAAGCCTGTGTATTATGTCAGTCATGCTCTGAGAGGCCCTGAGCTCCAGTACAGCGAAGTAGAAAAGATTGCCCTGGCCTTGGTTGTGATCGCTCGGAAGCTACGACCATATTTCTTGTCTCATCAAATCATAGTACTCACTAATAGCCCTTTGGGGAGAATTATGACTCACTCAGAGGTGGCCGGGCTGATGATTAAGTGGGCGGTGGAGTTAGGGGAGTATGATATTGAATACAAACCCCGGGTGGCCATCAAAGCACAAGCTTTCTCAGATTTTTTATCCGAGATGGCCCAGCCCGATGAAGAAGAAGTATGGAGAGTGTTCGTGGATGAGGCATCTAGCCTTGCGGGGTGTGGAGTAGGTGTTGTGATAGTATCCCCCACAGGAGAGAGTATTAAATTAGCAGTAAAAATTGATTCTTGGGTAACTAATAACGAGGCCAAGTATGAAGCTGTCCTCGCTAGTATCCGAGCAGCACAGGAGATCGGAGTTTCTCGGGTTATTCTCTATTCCGATTCGCAACTGATCACTCAATAGATAAAGGGTGTTTACGAGGCCAAGGATGACAGGATGCTAAAATACTTACAGCTCATAAAAACCCAGGCAAAGACCTTTGTGGATTGGGGTATTGAACAAATACCTCTGGAGGAGAACGGAGAGGCGGATGCTCTGGCAAAAATGGCTGCTTTTTTATCTGAGGTCAGCACCCGGGAAGTGTTACATGTTTCTCGTTTAATCCTCTCTATAGATGAAAAGGCATTACCAGCACTAGAGGACTCCTGGATGACATCCTTGATCAAATTCATTACAGCAGGAGAACTACCGGAAGACAAAATCCAGGCTCAGAAAATCAAGAGACAAACTCTCAGGTTTGTTCTCTTGAATAATGGCTTGTACAGAAGATCATTCCAGGGACCTTTATTAAAATGCTTATCTGAGGGAGAAGTGGATTACGTCTTCCGGGAAATTCATGAAGGGTGTTGTGCTGAGCATCTCGGAGGAACAACTTTGACCCGGAAGATGATGCTCGCCGGGTTCTGGTGGCCAACTCTTAGCCAAGATTCTACTTGAATAGTCATGTCTTGTGAAAATTGTCAATATCACTCAAACTTTCAACACAGCGCCCGGATACTCCTATGAAGCCTATTTGGGCATCTTGTCCCTTTGATCAATGGGGTATGGACATCGTGGACCCTTTCCCAATTGCCCGGGCTCAGAAGAAGTTCTTATTGGTGGCTGTAGATTATTTTTCTAAATGGGTAGAAGCTGAGCCATTGGCCAAAATCACTGAACAAGAGGTTTTAAAGTTTTTATGGAGAAACATAGTATGCCGCTTCGGAGTGCCCAAAAGACTAATATCAGATAATGGAAGACAATTCCAGGGAAGGGAGATTACATCTTGGTGCCAGGAAATGAAAATCACTCAGTCTTTTACTTCCGTTGCCTACCCTCAAGCTAATGGTCAAACAGAAGTCGTCAATAGAATTATTATACAAGCATTAAAAACTAGGTTACAAGGCAAAGGAAAAGACTGGGTGGAAGAGCTACCTAGTGTTCTCTGGGCATATAGAACCACTCCCCGGGCCCCTACTCAAGAAACTCCTTTCAACTTCGTATATGGTGCCGAAGCAGTCTTACCAGTTGAGATCGGACAAACTTCTTCCCGGGTATAATCTTACCCTGATAATAATGATCAAAGCCGGGCCATAGAGTTGGATTTGGTAGAAGAAAAAAGAGATCGGGCATCTATTCAGATGGAAGCATATCGGGGCAGGATTGTGAAATCATATAATAAGAAGGTCCGGATCAAGAATTTTCAAATAGGGGATCTGGTCATGAAAAAAGTCAATCCTGCCGGGGATGTTGGGAAACTAGAAGCTCGGTGGGAAGGACCTTATAAAATAACCCGAAAGGTCAGCTCAGGATCTTTTTATCTAGAGGATGCCCAAGGACACTCTCTTAAAAGGCCTTGGAATATTTTTCATTTAAAGAATTATTATACTTAACAAGTGTAACTGTTTATTGGAAGATATAATGAAAGATCTATTTTCCCAGAGGAATATTGTGCATTTAGTTATTGTATATCGGGAAGCCACCCCTCGACCAATAAAAAGCCCAGGGCACTACACCCTGGCTCGGGGAACCACACCTAGACCATTCCCAAGTCCCGAGACATGATCTCCGGCCCAAGGCTCCGTACCTTGGTTCTAAAAAGCTCTGGGCACTACACCCTGGCTTGGGGAACCACACCTCGACCATTCTCAAGTCCCGGGACATGATCCCCGGCCCAAGGCTCCGTACCTTGGTTCTTAAAAGCCCAGGGCACTACACCCTGGCTCGGAGAACCACACCTCGACCATTCCCAAGTCCTGGGACATGATCCCCGGCCCAAGGCTCCGTGCCTTGGTTTTTAAAAGCCCATAGCACTACACCCTGGCTCGGGGAACCAGACCTTGACCATTCCCAAGTCCCGGGACATGATTCCCGGCCCAAGGCTCCGTACCTTGGTTCTTAAAAGCCCAGGGCACTACACCCTGGTTCGGAGAACCACACATCGACCATTCCCAAGTCCTAGGACATGTTTCCTTGGCCCAATGTTCATATTTCCTGGTTATTCAAAGCCTGTGTCTTAACTTAAAAAGATCGATGATTCTTGCACATGGATTTGTTGCCTGAGTAAATGATTCTTTATCCAGGTTATTTATTAAAATGCCCGGTTAGTTTTCAACACTTAGAAATTTTAGTGGCTCATTAAGTCAGATATATCTCGGTTGTGTAGAGCGGGTGTTAAATATTTGTCAAAATATTATTGATAAAACAATTGAAAAAGAAAATTTCATTAATAAAAGCCCGGAGGCTAAAAATTACAAAGAAGAATGAAAAATTACAATCCTAGTCTATATCAATATGATCGGACCCCGACTGATCCCCTTGGTTTTCCTCCTTCTCCTCCTCACCATCCTTGGGAAGGGATGCAATAGCCAGTCCAAAATCAGGAAAATTTTCCTTATCCTGGGGTAAGAGTCCAGCTCCCTCAAATTGTTCCCGGCACTTGTCAAAATCGGTCTTGAAGAGAGGATAAGCCTTATCTACCACGGCCTTCTTGAACTCAGGAGATTGAAGGAGGGAAGCTTGCCATTTATTCCTATTATACTCCGCCAAGGACAGAGCACTATCGGCCTTCTCTGCCCTGGACTGCTGCACTTCTATCTGCTCGGATATAGAATGGTTTCTAGATTCCGAGACAGACAAGGCACTTTGCAGATTCTCCTCCCGAATAGCAGCTTCAGTGAGGTCTTCCCGAAATTTGTCCAGTGCCGTGTGAGCATACTCTAAGGAAGCTTTTAGTACGGCGACTTCCTCTTCGTGAAGGCTTTTAGCCCGGCCAAGCTCTCCATGCAATTGATCTTGGATCTCTTGGGCAGCCCGAGCTTGTTGGCCTTTCTTGGTAGCCACCGACGCCACTTCCTCGAAAGCCGAGATCATCATTTGGGTAGCCTATACAAAGGAAGTCAAAAAAAAAGGTGGGCAAAATAAAGGATAAAATAAGAAAGGACTTACAGATAAGAATCGGTTGGATCCCTCAAGAAACCGGGCACCAGGCCTCGGATTCTTCAGAAAGGCCTCCTCTTCAGAGGTAAGCATATGCTTTAAACGCCGGATGCCTGTTGAAGTGGCCCCCTCCAAGAAAATGTTGGGCCAGGTGGGTTGATCGGTCATAGGAGGCTCTTGGAGAGGCTCCTCTGTAGATTGTCGTCGGGGAGGGGTGGTTGACCGAGTCGCTTGGGACGAACTCTGGCCCCCTTCTTGGTTAGATCCACCCAAATTTTGCTCCGGGCTTGTGACAGCCTTTCGCTTCCTCTGGATGAGGGGAATGTGGTCTTCAGGGTCTTCCTGGGATAAATCCCGGGTCACCTCCTCTTGGTGGGCCTCCACCCGACCCAGCTCAGCTTGCCTGGCTGTTTTCTCCTTAGCCTGTTTCTTCTCAAGGGCAGCTTTCTGGGCTGCCAACTTTTTCTCTTTGGCTGCCTTTTCAGCCGCCCATTTCTGCGCGAAAGCCTCTTGCATTTTGGAGTTATCTGCAAAGTAAAGGGTTATTAAAGATTGCAAAACATGAATAAAGGATAAAGATTAGAGGAAAGAATAAAGAAAGTTACCGGGTTGAGAGTCCGAGCCAGCAACCTCGTCAATCACCCGATCTATTGGGTCTTCAGCCCAGACGCTCAACCCATATGCAACCAAGTTCTCCTGGGAAGAAGGGAAGAGGAAGAGTATTTTTGACCCTCCACCAAATCTTGGCTTCGGGTGTAGAATTCCTTAAATTTATAAGCTCGGGGAAGGGCAGGTTGAGAAGAAAGAAAGGGGAGAAACCCTATTAGACAAGATAGTGGGGCCGGGAGTTGGATAAAGAAGTATCTTCCTTTCCATCCCTTTTGAGAAGGGGGGATATCATCAAGGAACCGGGCCTTAAGCCTGGCAGAAAGAGAAAAGGCATTGTTACCTAACCTACAAACAAAGTAATATTGAAGAATGAGGGGGTTGATGAAAAGGTTATGCATGCGGAAGAGGACATAGGCCGAGGCCATAATCCGGAAAGAGTTGGGGTGAAATTGATTAATAGGTACACCAAAGAGTTTGGCAACCTTGATGTAGAAAGAAGGGATGGTGAAGCGAAGACCATTTTTGATTTGGTCCCGGAAGAAAGTAGTATACCCGGAAAGAGGGCTATCTGCCCGATCAGAGGATCCGGGTATAATAATAGGAAAACAAGAGGGAATAACCCCCAGAGTTCGGAGTTCCTCGTCCGCCCCCGACCGCAAAGTGCTGCTCATTGAGGAGAACCAAGGAACTCCCGGGGCCTAAGAAGAAAGGCGGTCAGAAGCCCGAGCTTTTCCCTTACCCTTGTCCTTTCTTGGAGCTCGGGAAGTGCCCGAGGATGAGGGTTTTAAAGAGGAGGGTTTGGTTAAAAGGGTTTTTGGTTTTTTGGAAGGTTGGGTGTTAGAACGGCGAGGGGGAGACGGAGAGGAGTCAGAGCGCTGTGCGGTGGACTCGTCGCTAGGAGAGCCCCGCACATTTGCTCCAGAGATAGAAGAAGTAGAATTAGACATATTATGAAGGAAAAACTTACGATTTTTTTTTGGGAGGAAGACGGTTGAGGATCGTCGGAGCTAAGTGTTTTTGCGCGGAGGAGCTTCAAGGAGAAAATTCGCAAGGGCTTCGCCGAGATTTTAAATTTGTAAGTGTTTTTTCGAAAACAGGAGGCTTAATATATATAGGCGGTGAGAACAGATCTCGGCCGTTGATCCAAGCACACGTAGACGATCAGGATGCGCCTCGGAAATTTTGCGGGTATACGAAGGGACACACGCAATTATTAAAGTGTCAGACTTATCGGCTTCTCGGAATGCCAAACGTTTCTGACCGTTGGAATGGAAGGGCACGCGTCATTATGACACCTCATCAATAGCCCGGGAGATATAAGGCCCCGGTACTTTATGTTAACCCCGGGAGATATAAGGCCCCGGCACTTTATGTTAAGCCCGGGGGATGTGAGACCTCGATACTTTATTTTAAACAGGGGGGATATTAGGTGCTGGCGTTTCAGTTTGTCATTTATCAGTTATTATCAGTTAGTCTTATGGCAGTTATTATATTCAGTTCATGATATACACATCAACTGATGAAATTAGATTCTTGCAGCACAGTAAAAAACAAAGATAAACAGAGAAACGTTTTATTTATTAAAAGAAATGAGCAGAGAGTACATTCAAATATTCTTCCTCAACGGCATCCCTCCATTTGTTTAACCAACTGGTTAAAACTCCGGTGGAAGTCTTGGCAAAGCTATCTGAATCTGCTATATTCTTCAGGAGCTTCATCTCTTTTTTAAGCATCAGCATGTAGACACCTTCGTGAGTAAAGATGTCCACACTATCTGCAATATGGAGGCGCCGGCGATATTTCTTCATAAGAGCCACCTGCTCAGGGGTGGGAGTTCCCTCTACATACTGAGAAGATTCAAGCTCATACAGCCCTTCCCAGAATCGAAGCACTTTATGGAAGACTTCATCCTCCAGTTCAGTCTTTCGTTCCTCCAGAGTTGTTTTCATGAACCCCTCTGCCATATCAAAAGTCTTCGAACTACTTGAACCTGCCATTGTACTTCTCAGATAATTATTTGCTGTTGAGGGTTACTATATATAAGGGAAAGGAATCAAGCTCCACCGTTGATCCAGATCAAATCGGATGATCAGAATGAGTCTAGGAAATTGTAACAGGTATGTGAAGGGACGTGTACGCATATCGATGTGTCAGACTTATTTGATTCTCGGAATACGAAACGCTTTTTCGGCAGGAAGTTAATGCTAAACGCATGCGTCATAAATGATACCATACGGACTTCGTGAGAATACTAAACGACACAGTACCTAAAGCCCGAGAGATGTGAGGCCCGACATCTCATCCTCAGCCCGAATTGTATCAGACCCCGGTATCCCATTTCATCTGTGGGATATTTGAAGCCTCCGATGCTCTTACACTCCGAATTATGTTCCAACAAAAGTACAGATATGACTAATCGGGACAGCGAGTCAAGCTCTAGCCCGACTATTTTAGGGATGGGTGGTGATACCCTTGTAAAGGCCTGTGCCCAATTGGAAAGCCTAGAATAGAGGTCAACTTCCCGGGTACTTCACTTCTTCCCGGGCACTTCACTTCTTCCCGGACACTTCTCTTCTTCCCGGGCAGTTATCGTAGCCCGGGCTCTTATACAAGCACCCGGGTAACCGACCACCCGAGCCACCTCGAGAATTGAACCACACTCGAGTATGATTGATACAGGCCGTCTAATCTGTCAGAACAACTTGGGCTTGGAGTGTCCTAAAAGTCATCAGAAGCTAGGGTATGGGCAACCGACTTGCCATACTTAGTAGGTGGCACTGGAATCAAGGTACCTACCTCATTTTCTACTATAAATAACAGGTATTAATGTCATTTACAGATTCTGAAATCTTTGAACTCTTAAGCATTTTACATATTTTCTCTCAAATATTGCTGGTATTCATCTAAAAAAACCTGCTGACTTTAGCATCGGAGTGGCTACGTCGGATACTCCTCCGGCGCCCATTCACGAGTTCCTTTCTTGTTTGTAGGTGATTGTTACAGTCATTCTTTCACTCAAATTCCCTAAACATTATAAATTATTGATTTGACTCGTTGGAGCTCCTTACCCGGCTCATCTATTTCAACGAGATCACATCAGCTGCTTTACTTCAAAAGTTGTTGAAACAGTGTGTCGTTTATTTGTGAAAGAATGTTGTTTGAAATGCCAAAAGAAGTAAGGTAGTAGTGGAGAATGGCATGGTTGGGGAGAATGAAGAAAGTAGTAGCTGTAGTTTTTGCAATAGATATAGGTTGGATTAAATTACTTGGCACCTTTCTTTTTCTTTTTCTTTTTCTTTTTCTTTTAATTTTCAAGAAATAAAATCAAATATTCAACAACTTTATTTTTTCAAATATTTTTTTCGTCCATTTACATCTCCGACATAATCATGATTTTTAAGTTTCACACCTTTAAAAATATTTTATTACTATATGTGTAATTTTTAATACCAATAATTATGTTTTGAAATGTTAAAAATATGACATGTATAAGGAATTTTTTTAGATATATGGATATGTATAGTAAATATCATTGAATTATCGCTTTCTTTTACCATATGATATTTATAGCAGATAATATATTTTTCTAAACAATGAAACGAAAAAGGAGTGGAGTGGAAACCTAGCAGGTCAGGATGACTCATCTTTCTCGAGAAGTAGAGCGAGTAGTAATAGGAGGAACTGTTTAAGTACTGGCCCAACAAAAGGAGAAAAAGGCTAGGCAAGATTTGTACTTTCTATTTGACTTGAGCCTTTTTAAAGTTTTTTCCATCTATTTTTTGTTCATAATAGACTGAGACCGAGCCAAGAGTCAAAAACACGAGGCCGGAGTGCTTCGAAGCATGCAAATCAAATGCAATCACTTGCACAGTTTTACACGGCCTATTTGGATTTAAAATATTTAGCTTAAAAAGACATTTTATTAAGATTTTTTTTAGTTTCTTTCCTTAAATAAAAAGTAAAAAGATTTATAATTTAGATAAAGAATTTACTTTTTTAAAAAAATTAAAAGTTCGGAAACTAATTTTTTTAGGTTCCTGAAATAGTTATTTGTACAGTACTTCACTTTCTGCTATCTACTTTATTTTATAAATTTTTTTTATTTTTTTTCCCCATAAAGTGAAGTACCTGTGTCTTGAATTATTACTTCTTTATCGTTTTTCTACCACGGAAACATGACTTTTTTTTATTTAAAAATGTTTTTCTTGAAAAAAAAATTACTCCAAAACTTTTTGTAACCAAAAGTAATAATATTATGTGATTGAAGGTCAAAGCACATTGCATTTCATGAACATTATGAAAATCCAGGTCTAACCAAGAAGGTTTTAAAATTAAACGACGATAATGAAAATATTTTATGTTTTTCACACAAAATACATGTGACAAGAGAATGCAACATTAATCACGTGGAATCCTTATCAATCCCTCCCACCCGAAATCTCTTGGGACATTTCTCTTCATCCTTGCAGTTGGTTGACATCCTTGTGTCTTTTGCCTCCACTGAGCATCTCTTATAAGGTTTGAATCCGGTCCGGCAAACTTTAGTCATCGACTCCTCTTCCATATCGGGTAACCGGTTCTGGTCATTAAGGTTGAACTGCAGCCGTCCTGTATTTTCCATGTCACTATTCTTCTTTCGCTTAAAATTTAAATCATGAGAAAAACTCTGAGGTAGTATTTCTCTAGAGAAAAGCGCCTGAAAGGCCAATCTCCCCTGCAAGCAAATTGAAAACAAATTAGTGCAATGCACAAACTTGTCTTCTTAGAAAACAAGGCATAATTCTAAGTCACCTCTTCGGATACTTCCTTCCAAGGGTCATTTATGCTGCAAAGGCTTCTATAACGTCGGCTAACGGGGTCAGTTAATGGATGGTTTTCTTCATCTTCTTTCAATTCCTTATCTTCAAAGTTCTTTTCCTCTTTTCCATCCGCTTCTACTTCACTGCTGGAAGGTGTATTTGATCCACATGAAGAACGGTCTACCTGTTTTCTACCCTTGGACTTGTTCGAGTCCAGCGGCTCCACTGTGTCTGCCATTGGCGCTGCTTCAGCCGCTGCCGATCCAGAATGTGGTTTCCCGCCTTCGCTTCCTTCAGAACATGATGAGAATAAAGTTGAATGCTGTTCTTCCAATTCCTCCAAACACTCAGGTCCCAGTTGTTGATCTTCTAATACAAGATCAGGAATGTCTTCTTTTTTATCACCATTTGCTGATCTCATATTGCCATCTATTGGAGTTGCAGATGTTGACGGAGCAGTAGAGGTAAATCCAGGATGAAGTGGTGGACATAATGGAAGCAGACCGTGTGCAGCCCACCAAGCAGTTGCAGCTGCCACTGTAGCTGCAGCAATTGTCGCCATGCTAGGAACTGTATTCATCTGCTTTGGTTGAAGTCCTCTGGGTGTGCCTGTAGAGGATTCCCCTGATGCGTCCATGGTAACACATGGCCATAAAGTTGCTGCAAAGCTAGCTGCAGCATAGGCTGCTGGATTTTGTAACAAAGCAGATACAAGAAGACTTGAAAATGTGGATGATAAGTGCAAAAATGATTCGTAATCATCTTGGTGTTGGAATGCGGCGGATAATGGGTGAAAACCTGGAAAGGATTGATGAATGGATGAACTTGATGCATTACTATGATGCTCAGGAGTAGTAGACCCACCCGGATTCATGAAAAGACATGGAGGTCCATGAACACTCAATTTTTGGTATCCAGAGTCTGTGCGTGCAGTGTCTAAGACAACACTTTGTGTATTCATTCCAAACCCTCCTTCAAGAATGTGAACAGGTATGCGAGGCAGACAGTTTTGTGAGGCGTCATCGTTTGGGGTTGGCAAGTTGTCAATATTTTTGGGTTGCTTCAAATCATCTATTTGTTTGCCCTGCCAATATTTTCCATGGTACGGATGTGAATTTCCAATATTGGAGGTGTTAAATGACTCATCATCCTGAAGCAGTTGCTTGTTACAACTCTGATTTGTCAGAAGTTGTTTGGCAACAGAGGCTTGAGTTGTTTCATCCTGATTATTTGTTTCAGTTGAGAGTGGGACATATTCCCTAAAGGTGCATAAATTTGTTGGCGCAACTGACGCTAACGAGCTTTTGCTCACTGAATATGAGTTGGCACGAGCACCTGTCTCGTGAAGAGAGAAAACCGCGGAGTCATTTTCAAGGTTTCTATCATCATGTTTTCTGTTATTCCCATCATCACTAGATTTCTGGAAGGATGCGAAAAAACCATGTCAATTTCAGTGATGGAAAAAATTAATAAAACAAATATGAAATTGCATACTTCAAAGAAAGGAAGAATAACGCACGGAAAGCACAAGAAAGAGATGATCCTATAAAAGACAATGTAGTATGCACTGCGATAAAAAAAAAATCCAATGAAAATATTTAAGCAATACCTCAGACAATGGCTCCTGCTGTAAGTCCAGAGTCGTTTGACCCTGGCACAAAAAAGAAAGAGGAGCTGATAGTTTCCCATCCTTCACTCCCGTGCTCATCTTTCGAGGATAAGGATTAGTGGGTTTCCTTTTAGGCCGTGGTGGAGGAATATTAATGTTTAGAGTATGCCCAATTGGAACTCCTTTAACAAAGGACTCCTTTTCCAACTGGATAAAGCAAATACAAGTTACGGGTTTTAACACAAAATTTAACTTAGAAGGAGCATTATCATTAAAGTACTTTGGACAATTCAAGGAAGTTTTGATTACCAATCCGGAAATCTAATAGAATTAACCAAATGGTGTTCACAATGTGCAAAAAATAATGAGAATTTAACGCAATCTCTTTGAAGATTTTCACAGAGAAATGATTAAGGCGTTATAAGAATCTAAGGTTCATACTCGTTAATCACCACACTATTGTTGATATCCACAAGTAACACATGTAAAAAGTTAGCTTGTCAATAAACATATTATTTTAATTTAGTATTATTCTAATTCTGTCATTTAAGGTCCTGCTGATTATGCTACTTTCAGATTTATTTGTTTTCTTAGATACTTGTCTAATTAAGTTCGTAAAAGGGTTGCATGTTTATCACATGTCTACCAACCAATAATCAAGCACCAATAAGAGACACTTCCCTTCAAAGTCTAGGGCAACCATGGGCCACAAACTTTGTGTTGCAGCGACAACAACAGTTAAAAAACAGCATATTAAGCAAAAAAAATTGCCACGTAAGTAGGGCCAAGGACAGCGACAGTTTGAACTTTGTTTTCGCCTATAGAGAAGAACAGAGAGAAATAAACTATACTCAGTGGCCAATGTCTTGGTCTGGATCTGTGTTTCAGTCTTATGAAGACATGAGATTGCTTTAACGATAGTAGATAACAGAAAATTGACCCGACAATTAAAGAAATAGAAATCCTAAAGCGAACAAGGGGTCATGCAAGCACACAAAAGAAGAGCGCAAAATAAGAACTCGTCTTCCTAAGATAGGAGTGGTTATCTATTATTATTAATGTAATCTCGTGTCTTCATAAGACCAAGTACATATCCAGACAAAGACATTGGATCCTGTGAACATGGGGTCTACGGGAAAGAATGCAAGCGCACAAAAGAAGAGTACAAAATAAGATGCCATCTTCCTCAGATAGAAGTGACTCAATCGCCTTGCACTCAAAGCTGTCATTAGAATTTTTCACCAGACTCAATCGCCTTGCACTCAAAGCTGTCATTAGAATTTTTCACCATATAATTATTCATAAACTCTTAATACTTTTGGACTACAAATTGTATATTATTAATTAACTAAATAGTGAACCAGTAGTTCCCTCAATTCACAAGCTGTTACGATCAAGCGCTTAAGCTATAGCTGTTAGCCAAGGCGTAACTTTATTTCCTTATACTCATGATATCGCATAGTACACTTACTTGGGTGCTAATAAACCGGGCTGTAAGGCTCATTAGTCTGGAGAGGTGTGTGCATGTCTGCTGGTGCTGTCTCACATCCCTTATAGATCACTCTTATATTTCCCAACCGTCGATCTTGTCTCCACCAAAGATAGTATCATGCGTTAAGATTTGGTGTCACTCTTTTACGGCCCACCTAGCTAACCAGATCAAGCAGCGTAATGCCAGCATCTTGACGCACGAGAACTTCCTAGGAGGTCACTCATCTCAGTACTAATCTCACTCATGTACGCTTAACCCAAAATCCTCCCAAGAAGTATATAATTATGTTTCTTGGGAGACTTGAACTCGTGACCTCGTTCTGATACCAATTGTTATGATCAAGCGCTTATAACTAGGCCAAAGTTATAGCTGTTAGCCAAGGCACGACTTTATTTCCTTATACACATGGCAGCGCAGAGTGCACCTACTTGAGTGCTAATGGGTCGGACTGTTAGGCTCATGAGTCTGGGGAGGTGTTAGTCTATCTGTTGATGTTGTCTCATATCCTTTATAGATCAGTTTTACCTTTTCGCTAACGCCGGTAATGTCCACCGCAGAGATAGTATATGGCGTCCTCTTTTATAGCCCACCTAGCCAACCAGATCAAGCTGGTTGGCGTCAACAGCTTGACGTTACGTGACTTCTCAGGACGTCACATATCTCAGTAACACTTTCACTCGTGCATTTATAACCCAACACCAGCTTTGGAACACAATAAACTTATATCATATCATATCAGAAGGAGAGTTCCATAAACAAAGAAATAGAAATCCTAAAGTTAACCCTACAATGGAAAAGAATGCAAGCACACAAAAGAAGACTACAAATAAAGACCTTGTCTTCCTATCTGTGATTCAATCATCTTGCAGTAATAGTTGTCATTGTAATTTTCACCAAATAATTATTCATAAACTCGTAATACTTTTGGGCTACAAATATTGTACATTTATAACTAAATGGTGAAGCAATCATTCCCCCAATTCACAAGCTCTGGAACCCAATGAACTATTGGATAATCATAACGAGCGAAAGTTTCATAGCTAAATTAAATCTTGTAGTAAAAGGGTCTTGATGTGATTCAATCATCCAACTAACTTGGGGTCTAGAACGTGACAAAGAGTTCATAACATTGTTCATGCGTTGCCCCTGTCTCACATGTATTGAAAAACGATGTTTGAAGTTTGAACTGGTTAATAATTAGCTATAATATACTCCTACAACAACTTGAGTTAACCATTTTCGTAGACCGAATACGATTATGAAGTAGTTACTACGGGAGCTCATTGTGGAAACGTGTTTGTGCAGGCTTGGGCAGTCGCCAGAAAAAACATCGGGAAACAAGTGCTATGTTGCACAAAGTATAGGTGTGTGAGATTCACAGCTTGAACCAGCGAGACATATTCCTACATCCACGAGCGCCATCTTTTTGAACCTGTAGGGGTCATCTCTAAATTCCCAGGGCTATTAGGGTCGGGTCATGAAGAGGAAGTCGCATTCTGAAGGAGAGGTAAATATGATGCTCTAATCCCACATGGATTAAAAAATGAGTTTGAATTGGTTAATAATTTGCTACAATGTACTTCTATAACAGTTTGAGTAACCATATTATAATTATAACATCATAGTTGTTACAGGGGCATAACATCATAGTTGTTACTCGGGCCCGGGGTGTGACACTTCAATTTATTTTAACCATGATGATTGTGAGTCAAAAACATATGTCCCCTTGATGGAACTAGATTTTGATTACTAAAATATTAATAGATCACTTTGTGACACTCAAAACAAGGTACAAGATTGTTGTTGATCCTGAAAGATTCGATTACATGGATCATCTATGGGACGAACCAAATCACCAAAACAACTCAAAACATTAATGATTAACAAACAAACAAAAAACTGAAAATAGGCTATTCCACTGAGAGACCTAATCTGACTGAAGCACTCAGCCAAGGATTAAATCATTTTTCTAGGCCCAACATATTTGAGCTCGTAACAACCTACTTGCCACAAGGTGTGCTATTATTTATATTATATAAGGCACTATGCCATGAATTTTGCAAGTTATGATCAACAATAACACGAAAAGCATACATTATCCTATTATATACATTTTATATGGGTACAAAAGGAGTTCATGGTAACATAGGTTTTCTTCTCTTTTTCACACTTCATAGTTCATATACATCTTTTGAGTTAAGGAGTTAATTACCTATAAAGACAACAAAGAATAATGAGAACGACCAAGAGACAATTGTAAAGAGAAATCTATCATATTTCAAATAGCAAATGTTATTGAAGTCAGTCTCTTACTTACGCCATGTTGGTATCAAATAAGCCAAGATATCAGAGACAACTAATATGAGTTTGATAAGTGAAAATAGTTCCTCAGAGAGGTATGAATTGACATTTTCATAAGTTGAAATTTAAATTTGAGCTGAACTTGAGCTCAATCTAGATAAGGTTGAGTCCTTCGCTTCTTTTTCCAGCTAAAGTTTGGAATATATGCAGGACATTCAGCATTGGATTGGCTCACTTGCACTCTCGAACGTAGAAAGTGCATGCGACCTTGGAAAACTACTATTCTTACGCAGATATAATTATATATACCAATACTCCATGCAACCATTGATGACAAGGTGTGTTTCCCAACAAGCACTCTTATAATAGAGAACACCGCACTGGGCAAAGATGTATTTTGATGAATCAGGCAACAGTTTGTGCCAGAAAAGTGACTACAAATGTATTTTCTTGTTATGGAAAAAACAGTTTACATATAAACTTAAATTTGAAAATTGTTCAGGTGAGAACCTCACAAACATAGTTTTACCTGTGTCTTAGATAAAATCTAGAGGTTGAAAATTTTCCGAAGTCATCAATTCATGATAGAAGTATAATTGATGATTAACCTTTGTGAAAAATTTCTGTGCATGACTTCTGATCTGCACTGCAGTCTTGGTTCCAATATGTTCTGCATCACCACCAAGAGGTCTTTCATAAAGAGAAAATGCATCTAAAAACAACGTTTCTTAAACAGAGTTGACAAAACAATAACCAATCTTTTTGAATGATTATAAATCCATGATCAAGAGACTTGATTAAGGGAAAATAAATGGCCTTAACAACATAAGAATATTGGGCAGTCTCAAATCAATTATTGTCTCATCTATAAATCTATTAAGTAATGCTAGAACAGTGACCTTCTATACGCTGCCAAGCTCGCCCATACAGCTTGAGGGCTTCTAAAAACTTATCATGTTCCTCCTCAGTCCATCGCTCACGTTGCTTTGTTATTGTATAAGGTTTCCTGGTCTATATATAAACACAAATTTCATTGCTACGTGATGTTGAAATGTGAACGCATATATTTAAATGACACTAAACAGCAGAGAAAGGATACCTTAACTAGAAGTTCTTCTCCAGAAGAATAAGGGTCCATTGAAAGGACAAGGAGCTGGTTCAGATAAAGAGGCTTTCCTTCATCACTAGTCACAATAACTCATAATAGCTAGGGCTGTGGTGATAGTTTTATTGCAATCGACCTGCTAAAGTAACACTAGTAATGCAAAAGAGAAACTTACAAAGAAATCAATGGATATCTATGATCTATATCTGATAATCAGAGCACAGATTGACAGCTGTAGAAGTTGAGAATGTAATCATTTACGTTGGTATCAAATACTTTAAAATAATATGAAAAAACTGTAAACAGCATCTATTATTTCATATAAATTAAACCCCGGGCAAAATTCCAACATTTTTCTGCTGCATACCGTCAGACATTAGACTTTTCGCTTAAATCTCCTTTCAATTTCACACTCAAAAAAATATGGTGGACAGGCATTATCCGGTCAAATCCCATGAATCCTCCTAAACCAAAAGTACTGTTACTATCTTCGGAAACAATTAAAAAAAAACGGCATGTGTAAGAATCAGAAATAAGCGGCAGACAGAGACAAGGCAGAGGAGATCCACGTTAGAATCCAAAAGAAGTACCAGCAAATAGTAAAAGTAGAACTGTATTTAATTCCTTAACCAGAATCCTCACCAAAACGAACCACGCGCTGCCTTAACCCTTGCTTCCGATCCAAAAAGCCATGACAGAGCACAAACACATAAAATGGAAGGAAAAAAGACCAATTCAATCAGTGAGTAACAACTGTCACAACAGTCGCCATCTTCAGATATCAAAACACCAATAACAAGCACTCAAGAAGGTACAATTATTATACCTGCGACGCCAAACACAGCACGACACAGCTCCGATCCTTACCCGACCATGCATGTGCAAGACCTAGCCGGAGAATCATCAACGGCGGATCGGAATCCTCAGAACTCCGCCGGAGAAACCAGAATATATGCGATAATGCGAGCAACCACTGAGCAGCAAACGCGCAAGAATTGCTGGTAGAAACAGCAATAGATTGAAGGAGAGAGTAGGATTTCTTATTTATTTTCTGAAATTTGCCGAGGAAAAATTTGAGCCACAAGTGGGTTTCATTTTTTAATAATTAAGAAAAATCGAGGCCAAAATGTGGCTAGGGCAAGAAGAGGGCCGCCACGTGGCAGAAAACTGGTGGCTGGATAACCTACTCCAAGAGTCCTCACCTCCCTTTGCACTTTATTTTAGCACTAAGCCAGCACATACACACATTTTATTTGGACCGTGCTAAAACAAAAGGTTTTATGACCAATTAATTAATTTATCGGATCTTGAATTCATATTTTATAAAATTTTATAAAATATAAAACTCAAAAATAAAATTTACCTATCCAACTAAATCAAATATTTTCATCCCTTCAAATTTTAATTTAGTGACTTCTCCCTCACCCTACCTTTTTCTTTTTGCTTAAGCTCTCCATATTCGGGGATTAATCGATTCTTAGAAACATCATCTATTAAATCAGATAAGTGTTAGCACCGGAGGTGCTTTCAAGAGTCCGAGTTCTATAAATAATGAATAAAAGATAAGACTGTCAACCCAACCAGATTCTCATACGATAAAGTCTCTCGAAATACTCCTGAACGAGCTATTCTAACGAGGCATTTCAATAGTAAAATTTATGGTTTTTTTATAGTTGATATTTCAGTAAGATCTATTCGAGAAACTGAGATTTTGAAGATAAAACAATATTTTTTTGTAGTTTATATTATTTATACTTATAACCAAAGATCTCTTGACTAAGTGATAAGGTCTAAGACTCAAGTTCTAAGAATCATATGATATTGGATTCAAATATCACTTGTGTAGATAATAGTTATTAGATAGAAATTCCTCTGTTGTATCTAAAATGATATACGCTCATAATTCTTAGCACATGGGTTTGTAAATATGGCAAAAACTTATGTGAGACGGTCTCACGGGTCTTATTTTGTGAGACGGATCTCTTATTTGAGTCATCCATGAAAAAGTATTACTTTTTATGCTAAGAGTATTACTTGTTATTGTGAACATCGGTAGGGTTGACCGGTCTCACAGAAAAAGATTCGTTAGACCATCTCACAAGAGACCTACTCTGTAAATATATATGAAAGATTACATTAATTTGTTTTCTTGTGCACGATTTTTGTATTATATAAAGTATAATTATACTTCAGTAATTTTTCTCTTGTTAAATTTTCCAATCGAGTTTTTCAAAATACTCGTTCGAGCAATTATTTAAATTGTATTATTTGAATTTATGATACTTATAAAATATACACAACCAAAAACATACAAGATAAGAAATTAATTTTAAATTTTTATTTGTAGTTTTAGAATATGCTAAATGTTTTTATAAAAAAAAATTCAGAGAATTTAAATTTTCATCAATTTCCTTATTATAGTTTGTGCAATTAGCTCCTCAACTTCTATGTACAATAAGAAATTATTTCTAAAATATTTTGTTTTACCAATGTTATTTTTCAAATTTTCCCTAAGTTTGCGGTGTCCAAGGTTCTGAAAATATGATTAATGCAAATACAGATAGGGGTGAGCAAGATCTCGGTTAAACCGAACCGAATTAACCGATTTTAATTCGGTTAATTTGTGATCGGTTATTAAAACTAATTCGGTCGGTTCGGTTATCAAAATAAAATTCGGTTCGGTTCGGTTCGGTTCGGTTATTGGCAATTCGGTTCGGTCACCAGAATGCACACCCCTAAATACAGATTAATCAACATGTTTAAGAGAGAGTTCACAAAAAATTATACTTTTAGATTAGTGATTGATTATTTATAAATTATGAAGTTGGAAAAATAAAAAATAAATAATGTTTGAAAATAAAAGTGAAAAATCGAAAATTTTTAAGCTAAAATATTTGTTAAATAGTGATACTAATACTATTTTTTAATGAAATATAAAAAATATTATTAATTAGATAACACACTTCTCTTTCTCTTTATAATTATTGGATCGTGAGAGAATATATTTTCATTTATTTACTAAACTCAAACCTTCTTATTATTTATATAAGTTGTTTAGGTTTATTCTTAGGACCTAAGACGAGAGGATTAGTTACTAATTGTTGGTCAGTGCTCATTAAAAGAATATGTGAGACAATTTCTCGGATCTTTATCCGTAAGAGGGTTAACTCAGTCAATACTTACAATAAAAATAATATTTTTCATGTGTCGGATAAAGAGAGTTAACTCAATCAATACTTACAATGAAAAATAATACTTTTGACATAAAAAATAATATTTTTCATGTGTCGGATAAATGTGTAAATCTGCCTCACAAAATTGAATCGTGAAACATTATGATATGAATTTTTATGTCGTTAAATATAGATTTACTGAAGTTTTTATGGTTCGGGAACGGGACACACTTTGTAGTTACATGTCATATCATATATCTCTAAATCAAAGGAAAATTGAAGTGACAATCAAATTCTGCGTTGGCTGTGTGTGTTTATTATGGCCCCAAATCTCATGGGGACACATAATGGAATTATGCATGATCATAATTGAATTGAATGGTACCTAATAGATCGTGTAATTTGTTAACCTTCTTGTCATATGATATTAGTATAATTACTAAGGTGTGAAATGTTTTGTGGCCATTGTACTATTGAAGGAAATTAATATTTGTAAAGTTTGTTTTGTTTCATGGATTTAATTGGGTGACATAACTTCCATGTTTTTTTAAAAAAAAAATTATTTTGGTAAAATAAAAATATCGTGAGTAGTATACATGAATTTATAATATTGGTCATTGTAACGCAAATTTCTTTATTTCATAAAATCGCAAAAAAAATGCAGATACTCGACCTTCTTGAATTTGATAAAAAAAAAAAAAAAAAGAAGCGATCTTCTTAGATTTGAATAATTTGAAGAAAACCATGACGGACGATTTCGTTTATCTTATTGAATTTGATGAAGAATGCGACCTTCTTGAATTTGAATAATTTGATGAAGAACACGATGAACGCCTTGAATCACGCCTTGAACTTCGCTGATCTTCTTGAATTTGTGTAAAAACATTTCATGTTCGCAATCTTGATTTTGATGTTAACAAAATTTGTGATTGCATTTCTAACATATTTACTTATGTGTGAAGTTGCAAACACTAGAAGCAAACTGAAAATGAATTATGCACAAACTGAATTTTTGGCAAGTTTCGGTTTTTTGATGATATCTCTCAGCTGGATGATTCAAATGACAATCTGTCAAAGTAACTCATCAGAAAACTCAATTTGGAACAAGTCGTATTGCACGTCAGTTGGGCAAAATCGGATGTTATCAAGGTCTAACTGATCTCTGAATTACCGAACGGATTGCACGAAAACAACAATCAGTTGGGTATGAGAAGTTGCCGTATTTTGATCATATCTCTCAGCTCGATTATTGAAATGAAGCGATTCAGTATGTGTTGAAAATATAAGACGATGATGTACAAATCATCTTCAGAAGTCAAAGTCTGAATCGAAGCTTAAGGTGCTGATAAATGACGATGAAGCTACTATTTTTGCACAAACTGAAATCAACTAGTCTGATTTCAGCACACCAGCTGAAACTGAACCATCTGAACTAACCAAACCAGTTGAACTTATCCAGACCAGCTGAAACTGAACTGAACCAGCTGGTGACCAACTAAACTAAACCAGTAGCTGACCAACTGAGCTGAACCAGTAGTTGCTGACCAACTGAACTGAACGATCAGTTGAACTGAACAACCAGCTGAGTTGACCAGAGTTGACTAGTTTAAGCTCGGGAAAATGTCCAGCAAGGCGAATTTGACCGTTTCAATTTCAGAAACAGTACAGAAACTTTCCAAACAGTCATATTCTTGTATCTAACGTATATATCATTGTTGGAGCCTATAAATACAAATCTTGAAGATCAAACAAGAGCTTTTGATGAGGATTCAAAGCATGAGCAGTTAGCATGAAGAAATAAACTAGTTGAGAGCACAAGCTCTTGTGTGAGGATACATTTGAGATGTACACTGTAAAGGATAAATTCCTCATACATAATCACTCACACATGTACAAGAGAGTTGAACTTCAAATACTAGTTGAGTGAGTCTTCACACAAAGACGTAAAACAATGTGTTTGTAGTCTTTGCATATGAAACATTAAACAATATGTTGATTGTGAGGTGCTGCCTGCAATCTTGAGTGCTAGAAGTTCTAGTTGGGTGCTGTCCTTCTGGAGTGAGTTTGTACAAGGTGTTTATTTACCTATTGCATTTACTCATCATTTTTATTGCTTTTAAAGATGCATTATTGAAGTATTTTATGTGTTCTTCAAATACCAAAAATATTGCAAACAAATTGTTTGATAAAATGCATCAACCAAAATTTTTTTTACTCATTCAACTTGCATATATTTTAAATGCTTTACAAAATATTTAATCGGTTTCTAAGAAGGATTATTTCGAGTGTCTTCCGCTTGGTTTGAACACCAAACTCGATTTAATTCATCGGTATTCAATATTTCAAGAACCGATCTATTGAAGCTCAACGATTTCTCCCAAATCAATCCTAACAAGTGGTATCAGAGCTAGTTGTTCTAAGAAGGACATTTGAAAGCTGATATTTTAAAATATGTTTTATTTAAAATAGATTTCAAAATCCTCTTAAAAACTTTATATGAGTTTACCGTGGGAAGAGAGAAGATTGTTGGATATACAACTAACATTGTAGACACTTCTCTCGACTCTGTATTTTGTTGTTTTAGCAACTTGTAGGGTTTTGAGTTTAAACTGACAGCAAAACAACTAAACTGATCAGTGGACAAGATTTTAGTTGCAAGCCTACCATTTTAGCTGATCAACAGACGAAACTCAGCTACACTGAAATGCTGGATGATTAGGAGCTTAATCATCAGCAGTATACGGCTGCTTCATTGTCATATTAGATCAAAATAGATGATCAATGCGTTTAAGCATCAGCTGAGTACAGTTTGAGTCAGCTCGATCAGTTAGACAACACAGAGATCAAGTCCAAAGCAAATTAGATGCTCTCCTAACAAAGAAAACTCAAGATCGATGCAGCATTTCAAAGCTTCCAAGGCAAATAGTTATTGGTATATTCAGTTCTATTATATATAAACTGACTGATACTTGATATTGTTTAAAATTTGCTATTGTAGTAGCAATTTCCCTTACACATGTTTGTGTGCATAATGTATGACACAAGGGACGCTTATTTGATTAAATAAATATCATGTTTATCCAGTTGATTTCTATATAACTTAATTGTTATATCAAGATTTATTGCCTAAACTGCCTGAATGTTAAAAGATGTTAAAACTTTATTAAATCGCGTAAATGATTATATTTTTAAGGGGGGGTTTTTAATTCAGTTCCTGAGGGAGAATTTTCTTATCCTCGAACTGAAAAATGTTTTAAACTTGTTTTTAATTCAGTTCTGAGGGGGAGTTTCTATTAATTATCCCTTGACCTGAAATTTTCTTTCTTTATTTTTCGCTTAAATGTTTAAAGTTTTTTATTCTCACAAAGGAGGATAGTCAAGTTTAAAAAATTTTAAAATCGTTTTAATTGCTTAAGTTTTGTGATCTTCAAAAAGAGAGAGATTGTTGGAACATTCATGTTCGCAATCTTGAGTTTGATGTTAACAAAACTTTTTTTTTATTTCTAAAGATTTTATCTTAGTGCGCAGAAATCTACCAAAACAAAACTGAAGGTATCAAGACCTAAACTGATATCGCCAACTGATTGAGCAAAATTGAACCAGTTCAACTGATTGACCAGCTGACAGGTAGTTCAGCAGAAGACCTTCAGAAGCCCGGTCAGCTGATGAAAAGCTCAATTGACGAAGAGCACAGCTGACCAGTTCAACTGAAGCAGTGAAATCAGTTCAGCTGACGAGCCAACTGATTTCACCAAACCAGTTCAAGACCAGTTCAACTGACCAGTTCAGGACATCAGTTATAAATTGACCAGTTTTAAGAACACGAAAAGTTTATTTTAATGGAAACCATTTGTGCGCATTTAAGTAAAGCAATTGTCCAGTTAAAGGACAATAATAGACGTTGCAGCAGAGCTTAAAGTCAAGACGTTCCAGATCGACTGTCAGAAAGGACAAGACACATATATCGAGGAACAGATTCAAATTGCAACGGACAAATTTGATGAGTCTTGATGAACGGTCTCAAAGCTTCTATAAGTACAAGACCAAGACCATCAACAAAAGTGTGGAAAAATATATACAAAAGTGTGTAAAGAAGAAGGGCACGCTCAACTCACATCTGTTTTCAAGAAGCAATAAGCCCAGATTTGAGAGAACACTTCAAAGTGTTATCAGCTTAGATTAGAAACACTTTTCCCTCAGTGTGTGAGAACAATTTCGTATCAGTTCTCAGGTATGCACACACACCATCACTCACATATATTCAGAGAATGAGTGTACTGATAAGTTGAGTGAGTCTTGCACATAGACGTTAAACTTATGTATGTAGTCTTTAATACATAGATGTTAAACAAGTGTTGGCTGGAAGGTGCTGCCTTCAGTCTAGACTAGGAGTTCAGTTAGGCAGTAGGATAAGTCCTAAGTTGAGTGGGTTTTTATAAAAATGTTGTATAAATCAAAGTCTTCTAGTGGATCTTACTCGAGGTGGTAGAAAGGGTAACATATGAGTAGTTGAAGTCTCTGAAGTATCGAGTGTTCTAGTGCCTTCGAAGGCATTTCGAACACTATATTCTCCAATGAGCTGCAATAGCTCGTGTTCTAAGAATGTTAACACCGATGAAATAAATTTAGTTTGGTTTAAAACCAAGCGAAAGAAACTCGAAGTAATCATTCGCGAAGAATACTGTTACTAGAAAACATTTTAACTTATGTAAACTGAATAACTGAAAAAAGGTAGATTAGTTTTTGCATTCATCAGTTCAGTTATGGTGACAACTGAACTGACGGATACTCTAACTGATCAAAACAATTTGAAAACAAAAGTTAGTCAGTTAAATACACAAGATATGTTTATGGATGTTCGGAGACTTCAACTGCTCCTACGTCACCTCTTCTACCTCCACGGGTAGGATCCACTAGAAGACTTTGATTTATACAACACTTTGTACAAACCCACGCAACTAGGACTTACACTACTTCCTAAACTGAACTCCTAGCTACGACTGAAGGCATCACCGTCCAGCCAACACTTCTTTAACGTCTGTGTGTCAAAGACTACATACACAAGTTTAACGTCTTTGTGCAAGACAATATTTGAGTGGTTGAGAGTGTTTGTGTGTGAGAACTGAACAAGGATGTTCTCACACACTGAGGGATAAAAACTTTTATACTAAACTAATAACACGTTGAAGTGTCCATCTGGGCTGATTGCTTCTGAAAGCTGATTTGCAATGTGCGTGCCCTTTCTTTTCTCTCTTATTTGCGTTTAAGCTTTTTCTCTCAGTATCTTGTTGTTGTTGTTGAGTCTTCACTGATCTTCTCTTTATATAGGCGGAAAAAACTAATCGTACAGTGAGACTCATTTATTATATCTGTTGCATCTTGAATTCGTTTCTTGGACTTTGTGTCACGACTGTTCGACTGCCCTTCTGAAACGTTTTGTCTTTAATGCTCTGATGCAACGTCCATTATTGTCTTTTGACTGTATAATGGCTTTGTACCTTCATGCACAGCTGGAATCCACTGAAAGAGTTTGTCTTCATCTACAACTAAAAGATTATAACTGATGCTTCGGACTGGTCAGTTGAACTGATCTTTAGTTGGGCTGATGAAATCAGTTGACTCGTCAGTTGAACTGATTTCACTCTTGTTCAGTTGAACTGATCAGCTGGGTTTCTTCACCAGTTGAACACTCCTTCGGCTGGCCAGGCTTCTGAGGTTCTCTTGCTGAACCACTTATCAACTGGACAATCAGCTAGACTGCTCAATTGACGTAATAGTTAGACTGATTCAGTTTGTGCGATCAGTTAGGTCTTCAATTTGCGATGTAAACAGCTCATGACTGATCCTAACTTCTGCACACTAAGGTAGCTTATTAGTAACACAAATTAACAAGTTTTGTTAACATCAAAATCAAGATTGCGAACTTGAAAAGTTCCAACAGTCTCCGAACATCCATGAACATATCTTGTGTACTTGATTGTTTAACTATTGTTTTCAAACTGATTTAATCAGTTCGAGCTGTTATCAGTCTCACCATAACTGGACTGATATATGCAAGAACTGATTCCCCTTATTTCAGTTATTCAATTTACACAAGTTAAAAAGGCTTTCAAATTAGTCAACTTTTTTTAACGAATGATTATTTTGAGTGTCTTCCGCTTGATTTTAAACCAAACTCGATTTAATTCATCGGTGTTTACATTCTTAGAACACGAGCTATTGAAGCTCATGGAGAATATTGTGTTTGAAGCACCTTCGCAGGTGCTAGAACCGATCCATCAATATTTTTCATCACATGTCGATTGGTGACAAGATCTCAAAGATGAAGGTTTTTTTTACAAAGTCAATGGGAAGTTTTGGAGTCGTCACAAGGAGTATGTCCAAAAAGATGCAAGTATCCTCCGGAGTAGCTCACTTCCATGAGACCACCCAAAAAAATGAAAGTGAATATTCATCATCCATTCCTTGACCACCATCAAGCTACTCGTGCACATTAAATATAGCACCCGTGATGGTGCCACAACTTTAAAATATCAAGTAGCGAATCTGACGAAAGCCATTGAAAGATTAGTGAAACATGTTAAAGAACAAGAGTCTTAAATTACACTGTTGATGGACAAGATAGATCATGCTGATGCAAGTCACACGAAAGGAAAACATCATGAAACTAATTATGACACAGAATCATCATCGGTAGAAATATAAAAGGTTACAACAAATAAATTTAATGTCTCATCCGATGGAACAATCCCATCGACCAGCTAAAAGAGTTCACTATGGGGACTATCAAAGATAAATTTGACGGATGCTCAAAGTGTTCTCTTGCCTATGTCAAGCCATATTCGCAAAGAATTGATAATTTAATAATGTAGATGGGCTATCAACCTCCAAAATTTCAACAATTTGATGGTAAAGGGAAACCGAAGCAACATGTGGCTTACGTTATTGAGACATGTAATAATGTTGTCGCGTATGGAGACCACCTGGTCTAGCAATTTGTTCGTTCGCTAAAGGAAACACATTTGATTGATACATTGATCTAGAGTCATACTCGATTGATTGTTGGAACCAATTAGAACAAGAATTTTTTAATCGTTTTTATAGCACCCGATGAGTAGTCAGTATGGTTGAGATAACAAACTTGCGACAATGTAAAGAATAGTCTATCATTGATTGTATTAACTGTTGAAAAAACTTGAGCCTTAAATGCAAAGACCGATTGTCGGAATCTTCTACCATTGAGATGTGCATCCAAGGCATACACTAGGTGCTTCGATATATCCTCCAAAGAATCCAGCCAAAGACATTTGAAGAATTAGCTACATGAGCTCATAATATGGATCTGAGCATGACTGCAAGTGGAGCGGAAAGACCTCCAACTCAAGAACATCATATAACAAAAGAAAGAAAAAGTTACAAGACATGGGACGAGTCTTTCACCAAAACCTCAACCAAAGAACCTATGTCAGTTAATGCAAAGCCCGTAGAAGTCAAAGGAAACACAAGCGATAAGAGCAACAAAAAGAAAAAAATCTCTAAAGAAGGAGAGCGCCGAAATCTGACCTTAAAGGACATGCAAGCGAAGCAGTACCCTTTTCTTGACTCCGATGTTTTTGGAATATTTGATGAATTGGTCAAAGAAAACTTGATTGAATTACTAGAACTGAAGCGACCCAAAGAAGCTGTACGAGTGGATGACCCAAAATGATTGATTTTTATTCAAGGATAAAGTAATGTAGTTGGCTCGCCAAGGGAAAAGCACACTTGAAGAAGATAATTCAACTATGAATCAAGTCGAAATCCAATGGAATGATGATGAAGTGCATAAACATAATGATGTGTCATGCTACATGACAAATTTACAAAGAAGTCCCTTCGACGAAGTTTGACAGCTTGAAACTGAGAAAGATTGTATGGAAACCTCGGCATAAATACTAACGAAGATCTATCATTCAGTTCTGGATTTCACAATCAGCCACTATTCTTCACAAGCTATAGTCATGAGAAAAAAGTGAATACGATATTGTTGATGGAGGTTTAGCAGTCAACATTATGCCTTTGTGCACAGTGAAATAATTGAACATTGCCATGGAAGAACTTGAAAACAGTCGTCTTATGATCCAGGGATTTAATCAAGGAGGGCAAAAGGCTCTTGGGCCATTAGATTAGAATTACTAATGGACAACATAACCTTAAGTGCATTATTTCATGTCATAGATGCCAAATCACCCTAAAACATGCTGCTCGGTCGACCATGGCTTCATGAAAATGGGGTTGTTCCTTCTACATGACATCAATGTTTCAAATACAGTCGAGACGGAATGGTGGAGAATGCTCTTGGAGATGAGAGATCATTTTACGGAAGCTAAATCACATTCTGCTGTTGTTCGTGATATGTTGGTGGATAATTTCCAATGTCATCCAGTGCCAATTGTACCAAAAGCAGTGATGACGATGATGTGCAATAGTATGAATGTTGATATATCATAGTACAAGGCTTGGAAATGGAAAGAACTAGCAGACAATATGTTGAAAGGTGATCCTACGAAGAGTTTTGCTTTATTGACTTGTTATTTGCACATGGTTGAGCAGATGAATCGAGGAAGCATAACAGACATTGTTGTCGACGAGAAAAATCGATTCAAGTATATGTTTCTTGCCTTTGGTGCATGCGTCAGAGGATATCGAAGTATGTGGAAAGTTGTATCAATTGATGGTACGTGGTTGAAGGGCAAGTATAATGGTGTTTTACTTGTGGCATCGGCACAAGATGGAAATTATCACCAATATCCTTTGGCGTGGGGAATCGTAGATGTCGAGTGTACTTCTTCGTGGAGTTGGTTTTTGACGAAGTTGTTAGAAGTAGTACCAGACGAGTATGAATTGGTGATAATTTCAGACAGGCATCAAGGAATCATAAATGCGGTTTCTACTGTATATAGAAATGTGCATCATGGTCATTGTACGTGGCATTTATCCCAAAACCTGAAAACGAGATGCAAAAAGAAGGGTGCAACCGAAATATTTTTGCACATTGCAAAAATTTATAGGCCTTCAGAGTTTGATAATGCATGCAATGAATTTAGGAATACATATCCTGAGACAGCGCAATTTTTGGACGAGAGAGATTCACTTGATAGATGGACTCGAGCATATTGTCCAAAGACCCGTTATAATATTATGACGACAAACGGGGTTGAGTCGATCAATGCTAGGTTACTTGAAGAAAGGAAGCTGCCAATCATTGCACTTTTAGATTCTTTGCAGAAACTGGCCTCATGTTGGTTTGCCAGATATCGCCACGCATCAATTGCAAGTAACACTAATCTGACCCCTTCCATCGAGGGGATTCTTCGTAGCCGATTCACTGATGCCCAGGAATGCAAGTTTTTTATTTAGGTCGTCTGGAGTTTGATGTTAGGGGCCGTGGACATTCGGCCATAGTGGAACTGGAATCAAAAAATGCACATGTCGAGTATTTGATATTGATAGAATTCCATGTGCTCATGTCATTGCAGCCAGTTGGTTAGCGAAGATTGATATATATGATCTGT
>NC_133315.1:14699298-14700478 GCF_012295235.1 Primulina huaijiensis | reverse complement strand
TAATATAATATAATATTTAACATTTTAATATCGGTATATCTCTTCGTATCAGTCAAACGATCAAATTTTCCAAAACTCAAAACATGAAATTTCTATATCTTTGAGTTTTCTACGTTATATCCAAATTTCAAATCATTTGGACTTCATATGAAAAAGATATGGCACTAATTACCATTTTGCCCTTAAAATTAATTCATTATTTTTCAACTTATTTACGAAAATGTCATCGAAATAAATTGAATATTTTTCAACTTATTTATCAAAATGCCATCAAAGCTATTTTAGTCTCGGGGTCTCACGTTTCTCCCCAACTTAAAAGATTTCATCCTCCAAATCTCAAACATTTCTATATACATAACATTGGCAAACATATAATATGTCACCAGTTATAGTACATATCAAAACTAAAATCAGTAAATGGATCACTATACATCGAATACAATGGAACAGATGACATAGAATCAAATAAATGCGGATATGAATCTCGCATTTTGCTCTCCAACTCCCACGTTGACTCTTCCACACCATGCCGTGTCCATTGTACTCGAACTAAGGGGATCGATTTATTACGCAATACTTTCTCCTTCCGATCCATAATGCAAACAGGTTGTTCAACATAGGAAAGAGAAGGATCAAGTTCAACCTCATCAGGTGCAAGTACATGCGATGGATCTGGTTCATACTTTCTCAACATAGAAACCTGAAACACATCATGAATGGCAGATAAAGCTGGTGGCAATGCCAACCAATAAGCAAGATCCTCAACTCGATCAAGGATCTCGTATGGACCAATATATCGAGGAGATAACTTCCCTCGCATGCCAAATCGAACGGTGCCTCGGAAGGGAGATATTTTCAGAAACACTTTGTCACCTTTCTGGAATTCCAAGGGTCGTCTTCGTTTATTCGCATAACTCGTTTGACGATCCTGAGCAGCTTTCATCCGCTGTCGAATCAACTGAACCTTATCATTCATTTCCTGTATCATTTCAGGTCCAGTCAATTGTCTTTCACCAATTTCATCCCAGAATAACGGTGACCTACATCGTCTCCCGTATAAGGCTTCAAACGGTGCCATACCAATACTCGTTTGAAAGCTATTATTATAAGAAAATTCTACCAATGGTAAAGCATCTTGCCATCCCATTCTGAAATCCATCACAATCGCACGCAACATATC
>NC_133315.1:14698008-14698501 GCF_012295235.1 Primulina huaijiensis | reverse complement strand
CATGTTGCATCAGAACACAGCCCAAACCTTTACCAGACGCATCTGTACACACTACAAATCCTCCGGTACCTGAGGGAATAGTAAGCACAGGTGCTGTGGTCAATCTCGTCTTCAATTCAAGAAAACTAGCTTCACATTCATCTGACCAAATGAATCGCTGATTCTTCTGTGTCAGTTGAGTAATAGGTTTAGCTATTTTCGAAAATCCTTTAATGAAACGACGATAATAACCAGCCAAACCCATGAAGCTACGAATCTCAGGAACATTCGTAGGTCTCGGCCAATTCAATACAGCTTCAACCTTAACAGGATCAACAGATATGCCATGTCTCGAAATGACCTGGCCCAAAAAAATCACTTTGTCCATCCAGAATTCACATTTGGACAATTTAGCATATAAATGGCTAGTACGAAGAGTTTGAAGTACCAGTCTCAGATGTTCAGTATACTCCTTGTTCGATTTTGAATACACGAGAATATCATCGATAAAAAC
>NC_133315.1:14688440-14697908 GCF_012295235.1 Primulina huaijiensis | reverse complement strand
AAGAATATTTATTTTTAATTAAATAATTGCAAGGCTTACTAATACTATTAAAAATCATTTAATTTTTTTAAAAATGTTAGAGTTCGAATTATTTANTCTCTCATGTACCATAAGCAATTTCCATAGCACGTTTCAAACTTCGACATGCCTTCGTATACGAGATTTGATATTCATATTTATCTTTCACATTTTCGAAGATATACTTAATCTCGTACGAAGGATCACAACGAACAACTCACAATAGCGTATGTGTCACCATATCACTGTTAAAATTCTTATGGTCTATACCAACAAAGGTAGATATACANAACTCACAATAGCGTATGTGTCACCATATCACTGTTAAAATTCTTATGGTCTATACCAACAAGGGTAGATATACATGTGAGGCCCGCCATATTTTGTTATTTTCCAATAACCAGTTTTGGCCTTCAAAGAAGCACGAAGTCCCCATCGACAAATGACCGTAGAAGAATTATTTCTGCAACGTAATTTTCACAAACTGCGTGTGCTATCCACGACACGGTACTCACGCCTGACCACTCTAACTGAATAATCCTTCACATATGCAATAATATCATTCTTATCTTTAAATAACATATTAACGCATAATTCACCTCTATCCGGATTGTAATAGCTTGTTTGCATTCCAGAAGGTATATCGACAAAATCAGGAGGCTCTTCCCCAAAATTTTTTTTGAAAAATGATGGCATTTCAGAAGTGTTTGAAAGAAATGGTACGGTCTGCCTCTGTAATGTGTCACGAGGTGGTTGCCGAGATGATGTCCCCTCATCAGGATTTGTAAAAGTATTCACTTCATCATCATCATTCACTTCTTCTTCAGACTCGTTATATGATAAATCGGGTTCAGAATCACTCCTACAAATATCATCATTAGTGGCCAGATCTGGACAACGAGCACTCGTATCTAATGTTGGATTCGGCTAATATGGAGTAGGATTTTGTTCCGACGATACATTGATATATTGATCCCAAGACCCACTTGCATCATCGAAATTTATATTATCGAGTCCTTCAGTAACCTGTAGAACATAAGATTCTACATCCTGGAAACCACCATATGTAGAAGTACCGGGTTGGTTATTGAAACCTGAATCGGATGCATTTGGAACGTAGGATTCAGGATCATCAAATCCAACATGATGCTCAATTGAATTTGCTTTTACGTATAAATGCAACATATGCATATTTTCACATTGCATTATAAACTGTAAAGCATCATCATCAACGAGATTGACTTGAATTTCATGCCAAGATGATCTCTCCATAAATGAATATTTTGTTGACAACTTCAGAGAAAAATTCGTTGGATCGATTCTTAACATTTTATGTCCAACTTCAACCAACTCCAACAAATTAATAGATCGTAATACTCTTATCAGTTTAACAAATGGAATGCTATATTCAACCGATCCATTATCGATAACTACATGACCACCAAAATATAAGGGTACATCGATGTTAGACATTTTGCTGATGAAATTTGATATAAAATTTATGTAGATTCAAAGAGGAAATTGATAACTCATTCGTCGAAGTTCACAACAATTATATAAACGAAAAATGCTGAAGAATATTTAGATTTCAATTATTGAACTTCACGTGAACATTCAGAACTCACGTGAAAGATTCAGGAAATGAACGGATAGAAAAGAAGCAAAAAAAGACAAAAGACAAAATAAAGTACGGAAAAAAATATAATATACTTTGTAAGCACGGATTACAGTAAATTTGAAATTTTTTTTAAATTAATTTTGAAATATATTTTAAAAATTAAATTATTTATCAAAAAAAACCTAAGTTACTTTTGCTATGAATTGATCTATTTTCATCAATTAAATGAATGCTAACATAATACAACTGAGACATATATTATATGTCTCAGTTATGATATATAGAATTTAATTTTTTTTTAATATAGTTAGAAATCAATGACACCAAAGTATTAGAAAAACTCTTATTAATGAAAGAAACTATTGTTGGGGAAAACCCATAAACCGCAGAATTCATCATGCTAAATCATTAAGAATTTGACTGAAAACTTAAGCGGAAGCGTACCTGATGCCATAATCCTGAATTCTTTATAACGTGTCTTGATCTTCCAGATCTACGCGCTCTTTCCTTGAGAGAATCCTTTAGTTTATCTTCAAAACTATTTTCTTAATGGGGGAGAGAATAGAGAAAGTGATAACGCGAGATCTGGGGACCATGACTCATATTTATAGATAACGTTCATCAATATTTTCTGATATTTCTGTTTTAGCCCATCATAAAAACAGAAATTACACTTATGTCTCTACACATTAAAGGCCCACAACCCATTAGATACATTAAAGCCCAATAACCCGAAATTTTATTTGATCACTTTATTTTGGGCTTAACTTAACAGAAAACCCACACACATAATTATTCACATATAAGCCCATAAAATTAAAATTGATCCAACAATCTCCTACTTGGGCTATATGTGCATCCTTATAATTATGTTTGTGAAAATAACCTCATGAGCTCAAAATTGTTGTCATTCCGAAATGTATCTATAACCAATCCGGTCCATCAATCACATCAACATGGAATCAAAGCAGTCTTCGCTACACTCAAGGTAACTAGACCCATCAATGCTCACATATGCCAACACAACTGAATGACATGGTCATGAAGTGGATGTGTAGCATGGAAATTTCATGCAATGTGATCGTAACATGCCTATTTCCAACTGGTCTTCCCTTTACCTTATTGAGATCAAACTTTAAACCATAATCAGAGTGTGACTTAACTTGAATTCTATTTCTGCATAAAATAAATTTACATAATTGTAACTTAAAAATGTCTACAACTGAAAAGTATTTTAAAATAACAAACTCCCACTAAAACTAAATTTCCTCAATTGACATAACACCCATACTAGCAGTGTGCTCATGAAACTGTTTGGGTGGTAGTCCTTTTGTAATGCCTGAGATTTTATCACGGTAATCTGAGATTGATTAAATTATAAATTGATCGGATGATAGACGGACCACTTCGAGGAAAGAATTGGAATGACATAAGTTGAGTGGGGTGTGAGACCCGAAGGTCTCGCGCATATGCGCGGCGAGATAGCGCGCATATGCGCGAGCTGTGCGAGAAGCTTTTTGCGCGGACAGAACTTTGCGCGCACATGCGCGGCTTGAGGGCGCGCATATGCGCGAAGAGGTGTATTGCCATATACCGAGTCCAGAGAATGTGGCGCATATGCGCCAAAAGTTGGCGTGCATATGCGCGGGGTGTTCGGTAGCCAAATGTGAATTCCAGAGAATATCGCGCACATGCGCGGAGGAAGGGCGCGCATATGCGCGAGACGTGTTGAGCGAAAATGAAGCCACTTGCCTTGCTCATGCAATGATATATATATATATAAAGCAACGTTATTTCTTCAAAAACCATCAGAAAGAATCGAGAAAAGTTTCTGTGAATGTGTTGAAAATCCTTACGCATTTTTGTGCAAGATCCGACTTCAGTACTGTGTTCCTATCGACGCAGGCTCCAACTGGACGTAAGTTTTGTTACGTTTTGATATGTTTTGAAATTATGCTATTGTCAGAATTGAATAGGATTCAGATATGATGTTCTTGACATGCTAGACATTATAGAATCGAAGTCAGATTAAGAAACAGATTGATTACGGAGTTGTTATGATTTTTCAGATTATATTGATTGGTATTGGACAGATTTGGATTATGGTTGGATTACAGATTATATTGGATATTGACTATAGATTGTAACCGTTATCTGTTGATATGGTATTTACGGGGATATTGAGATTGTGTCGTTATGTCGATGATTTGAATTAAACNCAGAAATAATCGAGAAAAGTTTCTGTGAATGTGTTGAAAATCCTTATGCCTTTTTGTGCAAGATCCGGCCGTCATAATTTCAATCCGACTTCAGTACTGTGTTCCTATCGACGCAGGCTCCAACTGGACGTAAGTTTTGTTACGTTTTGATATGTTTTGAAATTATGCTATTGTCAGAATTGAATAGGATTCAGATATGATGTTCTTGACATGCTAGACATCATAGAATCGAAGTCAGATTAAGAAACAGATTGATTACGGATTTGTTATGATTTTTCAGATTATATTGATTGGTATTGGACAGATTTGGATTATGGTTGGATTACAGATTGTTTTGGATATTGACTATAGATTGTAACCGTTATCTGTTGATATGGTATTTACGGGGATATTGAGATTGTGTCGTTATGTCGATGATTTGAATTAAATTCAGATTAATCAGATTCAGTATTGAATTGAGAATGGAAGGTTGATATTATTATTCTCGATATGTCCTTTCAGATTTACAGAGACAATCTTGAGTTCAGAACTTCCGTTTCTTCAGACCGAGACTACAAACGAAAGGTATAAGTCAATGTGGTATTGGGAGATCGACACAAGTAGGATATACTTGTGTTTCCCTAAATCACATACTATTTGTTATTATTTGCATTGATTTGATTTGATATGCTTGTTCTATTGATGTATAGAGAGCATGTGTTAGACGAATATTACNATGATTTTTCAGATTATATTGATTGGTATTGGACAGATTTGGATTATGGTTGGATTACAGATTGTTTTGGATATTTACCATAGATTGTAACCATTATCTGTTGATATGGTATTTACGAGGATATTGAGATTGTGCCGTTATGTCGATGATTTGAATTAAATTCAGATTAATCAGATTCAGTATTGAATTGAGAATGGAAGGTTGATATTATCATTCTCGATATGTCCTTTCAGATTTACAGAGACAATCTTGAGTTCAGAACTTCCGTTTCTTCAGACCGAGACTACAAACGAAAGGTTTAAGTCAATGTGGTACTGGGAGATCGACACAAGTAGGATATACTTGTGTTTCCCTAAATCACATACTATTTGTTATTATTTGCATTGATTTGATTTGATATGCTTGTTCTATTGATGTATAGAGAGCATGTGTTTAGACGAGTGATCTTGTGACAGAAGTACCTGATAGTGGCGGGATCGCCACGGGCACATTGCACGATGTCACAAGATAGTGTATTGGCGATAGTGCCACAGTCTGTGACGGATAGGTCAAGACACTGGATGTTTGGTTATATCGACGTGGATAGAATCGGAGTTTCTTCTATTACTGTTGGTCGATATAGGAATACCAACGTCTGGAAACCGGGATCCCTAGACTAGGATTGAGTCTAGTCTGAGCCGTGGAGTCACGAGTATGATTGATAGTTTGATATTAATTATGTTTCAGATTTTGATATATATCTGATATCTGCTTCATGCTTTATATTAATTATATGATTGCATGTTTCGTTGATTTATACTGGGATTTGTTCTCACCGGAGTTATCCGGCTGTTGTCGTGTTTGTATGTGTGCATGACAACAGGTGGGACAGGTTCAGGGTCGAGGAGATGAAGAGAGAGATCGTGATTAGAGTGGAGACTACGGACTTGATCTGAGATAGGGTTGAACACTTGATATGTAGTCGTTAAACCTTAGTCTTAAATGATTGTATATAGTACAAGACTTGTACTTTACTTTTATACTGATATGTATAGTAGAGTGATTCCATTACGTTCCGCATTTGATATTATATTTAAAAAAAAAAATTTAGACCCTGTTTATTATAATTGATTAATTAGTCCCAATGACGATTAAGAACATGATTAGCGTCCGGGTCCCCACACCTTTAGTAAGCGGATCCGCAACCATGAAGTTTGTACCGATATGCTCAATAGACAACTTTCCACTCTGAATTCTTTCTTTAACAACCAGAAACTTGATGTCAATGTGTTTTGACTTCGTCGAACTCCTGTTGTTATTGGAATACATAACTGCTGATTTATTATCACAATGTAATCTTAGTGGCTTTTCAATGCCACCAACAATGCGCAGTCCCGTGACAAAATATTGCAGCCATATTCCATGATTGGATGCCTCATAACACGCTACAAACTCAGCTGCCATGGTGGAAGAAGCTATAAGTGACTGTTTAGCACTCTTCCAAGAAACGGCACCTCCAGCGAGAAGATAGATGTAGCCCGACGTAGATTTCATACTATCTTGGCATCCAGCAAAATCGGAGTCAGTATACCCAATGATCTCAAGCTGATCCAACCTCTGATATATGAGCATGTAATCTTTTGTTCTCTGTAGGTACCGTAAAACCCTTTTGACTGCTTTCCAATGTTCCACTCCCAGATTACTTAAATATCGTCCCAACATTCCTGTCACGTACGCAATATCTGGACGTGTACAAACCTGAGCATGCATCAGACTCCCCACTGCAGATACATAGGGAATCTTATGCATTTCCTTTTCCTCAAAATCATCTTTGGGCATTGTTTGAGACTAAATTTGTCTCCCTTAGCCACAGGGGTATCCGTTGATTTGCAATCATGCATCCCATATCGCTTGAGAACTTTTTCGATATAGCCTTTCTGAGATAATCCAAAAACACCTCGAAAGCGATCCCGATGTCTCTGAATACCCAGTACAAAAGATGCATCACCAAGATCTTTCATTTCAAAATTCTTAGCTAGAAATCTCTTGGTGTCATGCAACAACTCTATATCGTTGCTAGCGAGCAGAATGTCATCAACATATAAAACCAGAAAAATATGCTTACTCCCACTGAACTTATGATACACACAATCATCGACTAAATTCATCTCAAAACCAAACGAGATGATCACTTGATGAAATTTGAAATAACATTGTCGAGATGCCTGATTGAGCCCATAGATGGATTTCTTTAATTTGCAAACCATATTATTTGTGTCTTTGGACAAAAAATTTTCTGGCTGCACCATATAAATCGTTTCATCAATGTCACCATTTAGAAACGCAGTCTTTACATCCATCTGATGAAGCTCAAGATCGAAATGCGCCACCAATGCCATTATAATCCTTAAAGAGTCTTTCGAAGAAACCGGAGAGAAAGTGTCTTTATAATCAATGCCTTCTTTCTGTGTAAAGCCTTTAGCTACAAGACGAGCCTTATATCTTTTCACATTGCCTTTCGAATCCCACTTGGTTTTAAATATCCATTTACAACCAATGGGCTTCGTACCTTCAGGCAATGGGACAAGATCCCATACGTCATTGTCCTTCATGGACTTTATCTCCTCATTCATGGCATCATTCCACTTTTGAGAGTTAGAACTTTCCATGGCTTGACGGAAGTTAATCGGATCATCCTCCATCAATCCAATGTCTGCCTCATGTTCTTGAAGAAATACAATGTAATCATCTGGCACTGCATTTCTCCGCTCTCTAGTGGATCTTCTTAAAGGCATAGGTTCTAGAGGTGCTTGAGTTTGCTCATCTAGAATGGAAGGATTTCCAATATTATCTTCATGTATTGTGTCTTGGTCAAAGTGAGGAATGTAATCCTAATCAATGTCCAAGACACCTGTGAAAATATTTACATATTCCTCTTCAAAGACAATATCTCTTACTTTATCTCCTCCCGCAAACTCAACATCCTCAAAGAACCGGACATTTCCTGACTCAAAAATCGACTTACTTGTGGGATCATAAAACTTGTTCCCCCTGGATCTTTCAGAGTATCCAATAAAATAACAACTAACCGTCCTTGAGTCCAATTTCTTTTCATCAGGCTTGTAAGGCCTTGCCTCAGCTGGACATCTCCAAACGTGCAGATGCTTAAGACTAGGCTTTTTACCCGTCCAAAGTTCATAAGGGGTTTTGGTCGCTGCCTTAGTTGGAACCCTGTTAAGGATATATGCTGCGGTCTTTAGTGCTTCTCCCCAGAGTGATTCTGGTAAGGTAGAATGACTTATCATACTCCTCACCATGTCTTTAAGCGTTCTGTTTCGTCTTTCAGCAACACCATTCATAGTGGGCGAACCCAGCATAGTGTACTGTGGGACGATAACGCATTCCTCTAGGAATCTTGCTAAAGGTCCTGGACGTTGTTCACCTGAACCGTCATATCTACCATAGTATTCACCACCACGGTCAGATCTAACGCTTTTAATCTTTAAGCCAAGTTGATTTTCAACTTCAGCTTTATAGTGTTTGAACACATCCAATGACTGTGCCTTTTCATGAATGAGATAAATGAAGCCATATCTTGGAAAATCGTCTATGAACGTTATAAAATACTCTTGACCATTCCAAGAAGCCGAAGGGAATGGTCCACAAATATCAGTATGTATAAGTTCTAAGACGCGTGAACACCTGTTGGCTTCAAATCTCCTTTTGTTGGTTTATTTTCCCTTTATACAATTAACACAATTATTAAAATCTGTGTAATCTAAAGGTTCGAGAATTTCGTCTGACACAAGTGTCCTTATTCTCTTTTCAGAGATATGACCCAGTCTTTTGTGCCATAACGCAGCTGAATTCTCACTGGTTAATTTTCTTTTAGTGCCTCTACTTATTTGCAGGGATTCATTAAATGAAGCAATAACATCCAAAAAATAAATATTATCGTATCCTGATAAAGAACCAGAACCTACCAATTTTGAATCGAGAAACAAACTGAATATTCCATCTCCAAAAGAACAAGAATAACCAAATTTGTCCAACGCAGAAATGGAAATCAAATTTCGTATAAAAGACGGTACGACAAATGTTTCCTAAATATCCAAATATATTCCAGTCTTTAACAATAATCTAAATTTCCCTATTGCCTCAACTTCAACTTTGTTGCCGTCACCAACATAGATGAATCTTTCAGCATCACTTGGTTTTCGGCAATCCAGGAAACCCTGCATAGACACACTGATGTGAGTTGTTGCGCCAGAATCTATCCACCACGTGTGTCTAGGCACTGAAGTTAAATTAACCTCGGAACAAACCATATTCAGAAGCATACGTTTCTTAGCACGCCAAGCGTGATAATTACTGCACTGCTTCTTCATATGTCCATCACTGCCAAAGAAAAAACAACCAGAACTTTGACAATCACTAGGATTCTTCTGTTGTTTCTTCGGAGTTTGTGTATCCGCAGCTTCTTTATCCTTCTTTTTCTTTCCTTTAACCTTCGAAGTAGAGGCATAATGAGCACTTTTTGTCTTATCTTGCTTCAACCTTTCCTCTTCCTAGACACAGTGCGAGATGAGCTCATTCAGAGACCAAGTCTCTTTCTGGCAGTTATAGCTCACCTTGAACTTGTTAAACTGTGGAGGAAGAGATATCAAAACCAGATGCACTAGCAAGTCCTCAGAGAGATCAAGCTTCAGTGCTTTCAACCTTGAAGCAAGATGAGACATTTCCATAATGTACTCCCTGATGTTGCCCTTACCTTTGTACCTCATTGAAACTAGGCTTGCCAAAAGTGTATCAATTTCAGACTTTTTACTTTAGCAAACCTCTTTTCGAGGTCTTGAAGGAAAGCATTAGCCGTAGCAATGTCGCTAGACATTGTGCCCCTGAATGTTTCTGGAATAGCC
>NC_133315.1:14683650-14687999 GCF_012295235.1 Primulina huaijiensis | reverse complement strand
TTTTGCAATTTTCCTCTAAAATATTTTGTTGAACAAAACTGGAAGGAAAATCGAAATCTTATACCAAATCTATAAAATTTACAACCAAATCTTTTTACCAAAACTGAAACTTTAAAAGATTTGATTTTCATCCAAAATATTTTCCAGATCTGAAATTATATCAAAAAAATATTTCAGATCTGAAACCATATCAAAAAAATTTTCAGATCTAAAGTCATAACAGAAAAAATTTAAACAAAATTTTCTTTTCCAGATCTGGATCCAAATAATATCCAAAACTTTAAACAAATCTTAATGATTCAAGCATGAATGGCTCTGATGCCACTTGTTGGGGAAAACCCATAAACCGCAGAATCCATCATGCTAAATCATTAAGAATTTAACTGAAAACTTAAGCGGAAGCGTACCTGATGCCATAATCCTGAATTCTTTATAACGTGTCTTGATCTTCCAGATTTACGCGCTCTTTCCTTGAGAGAATCCTTTAGTTTCTCTTCAGAACTATTTTCTTAATGTGGGAGAGAATAGTGAAAGTGATAACGCGAGATCTGGGGACCATGACCCATATTTATAGATAATGTTCATCAATATTTTCTGATATTTCTGTTTTAGTCCATCATAAAAACAGAAATTACACTTATGTCTCTACACATTAAAGGCTCACAACTCATTAGATACATTAAAACACAATAACCCGAAATTTTATTTGATCACTTTATTTTATGCTTAACTTAACAGACACCCACATACATAATTATTCACATATAAGCCCATAAAAATAAAATTAATCCAACAATTATTACATATGATTTGAGGAGCCCTTTTTTAAGTTTGACTAAAGCACCACACCCAAATTCTCAGGTACAATATGCTAGTATTTTCAGAGTTTGCCTGGATCTTGGTCAGAAGATATTTTGGGCACGTGTCATAAATTTTGTACCTGGTTAATCCTTCTATTTTTGGCTCTCCTGTCTTCGGTTTACGTGTAAATAATACAAGAAAGTAGGTTTTTAGATGAATGGCAACGCCAGCCATTTCTTTCCTCTAGTAGTGGTGGGTAAATGGCTGTTGTTTAATGCCCTTCATTTTGATGCAGGAATATTCCCGTGAAAGTATTTTTGTGGACTTCGTTAGTTGTTTTCATTTCAATGACAGAAGCCGATAGTGAAATAGTCAAACCTGAGGTATGTTTTCATGTCTTTTTTTCGCTCATCTGATATTTCTTAGTTCTCACATTTCAAGTACATTTATTTTGATTTGTCTTTTCTTTTGTGTTTATGTATGATAATATAAAATGTCTTCAATTTCATCGTGTTGCGCATTCATTGATATTAATGATTAATGCCAAGTCACTTTATTACGAAACCAGATTAGTTACATTATGGCTGTGGTGTCTCCTGTTGCTTTCTAATTTTTGCTTATGTTGATTACTTGTTGGTGCACCCTAGCAGATGCTGAAGGCTTATGTGTGTCTGGCTTCGAACTTCTGATGATTCGATACAGCAAGTGGAGCAAGAGGTTGCTATGCTTTATCCATTCATTTGTCATGAAATCCACTCAGGCATGGGATCTTCTAAGAATTATCCCATTTCTCTTCCTTCACGGGTTAATCCTGGCATGCTGAGGTTAATACTTGACTATTGCCACTTTCATCAAGTACCAGGCCACTCTAATAAGGTTACCACATGTTTGAGTACCTTAAATTAACTATTGCGAAGTTTTATATTTTCACTTGATTCGCGGAGGAGAGTCTTTTAGGCGATCATATCATCAGGTTCAGGGAAATAAGTTTGTTATTTCTTCTTCTTCGATGCAGGAGAGGAAGTCCTTTGACGAGAAATTTGTTCGAATGGTTACTAAAAGGCTGTGTGAGTTGACATCTGCTGCTGACAGCCTGCAATTAAAACCTTTGGTCGATCTCACCAGCTGAGCACTTGCACGGGTGATTGAAGGGAAGACTACGGAACACATACGCGAGATATTTCATCTTCCTGACGATCTCACAGAGGTGTGTTTTCATTTCAAGCAGTTACAATCTTAATTTCCCTTTGCTTCCTTGTGGAGATAATATTTGTACATGTTCTCGTTCTTACATTAACTTGTTGCATTGGTTAGGAAGAGAAGTTGGAGCCTATAAAAAACATCATGGATGATCCAAGGATTCGACTATTGAATAGGTTGTATGCTAGAAAGAGAAAAGAATTAAAAGAAATGGAGGAGAGACTAAAGGTGATGATAACCTTACATTGTGGACTACTTGTTGCAAACTTATTACTTTTTAAAAAAAAAATTGTGTTTTTGAATGGAGATATCCGAATAGAATAAGCTTCTTCGAAGTATTCGAGCTGTGACTTAGTAAATGGGTCCTGAATGTTTTCTGTAGAATGTTGAGGTTGAAGAGGAGCATGCAGATGAGCGTTCAGCATCGACTTTTTTTTCTGCATCAATGGATGCCTTTAAGGTTCATCATTCCTGAATAAGTTCCTAGATATGAACAAAAAAGCTATATGTGGCTCCTTGTATTATTAATTGAGATTTTGAAGTCCGGTGTAAATAATCACTATTTCCAGAGTAACTGTATTTTGGTTTGTAGGATGTGGTGTATATTTTGGTAATTTAGTATGTAAATATATGTGCTTAAAATGATTTACAATGGTCTGTTATGACCCGGTTTGACTGGTTTTTCAAATACTGTTTGTACCCTTGTTATGCAAATTTGGAAATTCACGAAAACTATTGTTTGTTTCTCCTATTCTTTCAAGGTTCTAATGTACGACGAATGTAGTGGCAGTAATTTTCTCATGGTAATGCAATCATAGTTTTGATTCCTTTTCTTTTGAACTCTTTATTGTTGTTTCTATGTTGCATATTTGGTAGTGGCGAAATAGATTCTTACCTTCCTAGTAAAAAGAAGTCAAGTAGTGACCAAACAAAAAGTCGTTGCCATTTAGAAGAGAATTGTTTTACTACTTATTCTACTCTTCTTGTTTGTTATATACATAGGAGTGATAAACTTTATTGATCAGGGAAGTCGAAGACTTTGCTAGAAGGTTAAATTCAGATTGGCCAGAAAGAATGCAACAGATTTTGTCTCTGGGTCAAGAGAGAATATCGCTACCATTGGCAATTAATGGAAACGGTTCCTTGAGGAGATTCACCGGTAAGTCTGAATGCTTTTTCCTGAATCTGCCCTTTGTCTTCTACCTTGATTTTCCAATATGTATTATATGTTAGAATTTTTTTCTCAGAAATTCATGTTTTGCACGTATATAAACATGATATATAATATGCGGAAGCGGATCGAGAATTACCTCCGGCCATTGAAAATTTGTTGAAGATTTCTGATTTCTTTTCAATTGAAGTCTTCTAAACACTTCAACACTCCTGTAGATGGTGTATTTTCTGTATGAGATTGTGTGTTTAGGGACCTCAATACCTTCGGTATTTATAGGCACACTCATACCATCACCGAGTGTTTTGGGAGCTCGAGATTCAAACCAAATTTGTATACGTATATCAATGTTCAAAATTTGAGGCTGCCGTGTACAAATTTTTTCAACAATTGTTGGCAATGGCCGTCGTCATGTTCAACACGTTTATTTTACGGGTCACAATTACTTACATTCTCCCACTTGACCCGTATATCTCATTTATCATAGTAGAAAACAAAATACATGAATCATGGCGATAGGTCATCTTAAAACGAATATTATCTTCCATGTATTACAATGCATTATGTCTCTCAAATCTGTATAACTTAATGAATAAACCCAATGTTTATTCGAGGTCCAACTTTATTGATATTTCTTAAATCAATGAATGTGTACACAACAAATATAAGAAAATATCACATCATAGTTTCATTAAATTTGTTCTTACAACAAAATTACATAAAGGAACCAAGTCACATTCTTCCTGTATGATCCTTAAATTTCAATGGTGGCATGCCTTTAGTCAAAGGATCCGCAATCATCAATTCAGTGCTAATGTGCTCGATAAGTAACTTCTTATCTTTAACACGTTCTCGTATGGCTAAATACTTAATGTCGATGTGTCGATAAGTAACTTCTTATCTTTATCACGTTCTCGTATGGCTAAACACTTAATGTCGATGTGTTTGCTTCGACTACCACTTTTGTTATTTTTAGCCATGAAAACAGCAGCTGAATTGTCACAATATATTCTTAATGGCCTAGATATAGAATCCATAATTCTAAGCCCTGAAATGAAACTCTTCAACCATACACCATGTGAGGTTGCCTCAAAACAAGATACGAATTCAGCTTCCATAGTGGATGTAGCAGTCAATGTCTGCTTTGCACTTCTCCAAGATACAGCTCCACCAGCTA
>NC_133315.1:14651965-14681687 GCF_012295235.1 Primulina huaijiensis | reverse complement strand
ACTCTTATTTCAGAAGGACAACCCCAAATGCGTATATGTTGCAAACTCGGTTTCCAACCTTTAAATAACTCAAATGGCGTCTTTGGGACAGCCTTAGTTGGAACTCGATTTAATATATACACAGCTGTCTTAAGAGCTTCAGTCCACAAGGATTTAGGAAGTTTAGAGCTACTAAACATGCTCCTTACCATGTCCACTAATGTTCGATTTCTCCTCTCAGCTACGCCATTTTGGTCCGGAGAACCAGGCATAGTATATTGGGCAACAATCCCATGTTCTTGGAGAAATTTCGCAAACGGACCAGGTGCCTCTCCATTCTCAGTGTATCTACCGTAATATTCTCCACCTCTATCTGTTCTCACAATCTTAATATGTTTTCCACATTGCTTCTCCACTTCAGCCTTAAAAACCTTAAAGGCTTCTAGTGCTTCGTTTTTGTTATGAAGCATGTAGATATACATGTATCGTGAATAATCATCAATGAAAGAGATGAAGTATTTCGGACTTTGAATGTCCATATCTGGACAACAAATATCTAAATGTATGATTTCTAATATTTATGTACTCCTCTTGGCACCCTTTTTAGACTTATTAGTCTGCTTTCCCTTTATGCAGTCCACACATGTCTCAAAATCAGTAAAATCTAAAGTACTGAGTACTCCATCATTTACTAATCTTTTAATTCTCTCTATGGAGATGTGTCCCAATCTCCGGTGCCACAATATAGAGGAATCTTCATTTATAACACATCTTTTGATACCTCCTTGAACATGCATAGTGGTGTTATTATTTTGTAAAGAAATAGAGAAAAGACCATCAACCATTGTATCATTTCCAATAATATTTGATTTATAAAACAAATTTATTGTTTTATCCAAAAACTGAAATGAATAACCAAGGGGTACAAGTTTTGACTCTGAAATTAAATTCCTAGAAAAACTAGGAACATAAAATGTCTTTTCCAATTTTAAAATAAAACCACTATCCAATATAAGGCAGCAAGTCTCAATAGCCTCCACATGCGAAGACATCTTGTTTCCTGAATAGATGCTCCGCTCATTTTCTATTGGCTTCCTTAGGTTTTGCATACCCTGCAAGGTATTTGTAACATGGATTGTAGAACCAGAATCAATCCACCATGTGTTATAAATTATATCAACCATATTAGATTCATAACAGACAAATGAAGTAGGCATACCTTTCTTTTCAAGCCAGTCCTTAAATTTATTGCAATCCTTCTTCATGTGTCCCGTCTTTTTACAGAAGAAACACTTGGATTCTTTCTTAATGTCAGGTTGGGGTGGAACTATTCCTTTCTCTTTTCCTTTGACTTTGGCTTGCTTCTTATACTTTCCTTGTGTAGTCATAAATATATTATCACTCGTTTCCATCAACAACCTTCCTTCCTCTTGAACACACATGGTAATTAATTCATTAATTGACCATTTATCCTTATGTGTGTTGTAGGAAATTTTGAAGGATCCATATTGATGTGGAAGAGTGCATAAAATATAGTGCACAAGAAAAGTTTCAGACATTTCCACTTCTAGTGTCTTTAGCCGAGCCGCTATGTCCCGCATTTTCATTATGTGCTCTCGCACACCTCTCACACTGGTGAGCCTTAATGAAGAGAATTCCATCATTAGGGTACTTGCAAGTGCCTTATCTGAAGACTGAAATTGTTCATCAATAGCCTTCAACAATTCTCTGACATTATTATGCTGATCGACAGAACCACGCATACCAGCAGAAATTTTGGTCTTTATGAACATTACATAGAGTCGATTAGATCGCTCCCATTTTTCATAAAGATCAACATCATCAGGAATGCTGTTTTCAGTAATAGCAGATGGTTCGTCTTTCCGTATAGCATAATCAATATCCATCCACCCCAATTGAAGAAGAATTCTTTCTTTCCATATTTTATAATTATCGCCCTTTAGTTCGGGAATGTCACATTTCACATCAGAAAAACTCGCAGGTTGTATAACTGCACAAAATATCATATGTTTAAAATTTTGAGACAATATCATGTTTTACCAATGTAATTCATGTTTTAAAAATCTAATGACATAAAATTTGCCTGTGGGCTTAAATTTTAATTCAATAAGATTTTTCTGTAACTTTATGATAAAACTATCGAAATGAATTTTCCTTAACTCCTGTGTGTAAATTAACAAAAATATATTTTGATATTTTAACCTAATTAGTTATATAAATATAATAAAAATCCCTGTGGGGAAAAATTTATTATGTCTATATAATTAATTACAATTGATGTCCATTATGTGATCCAAATCCACTTAATGCATAATTTTCATAATTAAAGATGCTGTGGCTATTCCTCAATTATTTAAAATTATACGGTTCACCGGACAAAATTTTGGCTTTACTTAATGCTTTATATAATAATTATTTCGCAATCAACACTTTCCAAGAGTGCTCCCAGGAAAGATAGGTAGGGCTAAGGCCCTTTAAATACCTAACTCCTAGACAGAGCAACATTCCTCAGGGAGACCAGTGGGTAGTCAAAGCAGTTTAAACCGATCTATGAAGAACTCCCTCAGATCATGTTTTCTTACGTCACATTATAATTATTATTTAACTTAATTATCCACATTTATGTGAATCTTTATAAGCCAAAACTTTTCATTTAATATCTTTATATTCACATTTTTACTTAATATGAACAAATACGTTCCCCATCAGTTTTTCTCTTCAACCAGAGTAGTGATAAAGTGAGGATCACATTTTGGTGAAAATGTGGGCTTCTCAGCAGTTTTTCTTTTTTATCAGAGTAATGATAAAGTGAGGATTATTTGTTCATTTGTGAATATCTGAAATAAAATATTTATTTTATAATATTATATTCACATAATTTGCATTTCATAATTTCAAGAATAAATGCAAGCATAATATTAAATTTGCATGTACACATCAAATAAATATTCATAATATTTGACATTTTATCTAACATGCAAAAAATAATTTCTAAACATGTATTAGAAATTGCTTCGAATTTTGAATTATTTTAATGTATACAAATTATTTAACCAAATGCTATATGTATATATCGCATTATACATATAACTTAATAACACATTAATTATAATTTATTTTTTTAAAAAAATAATAATAAATTAATGCATTAAATTTGTGGGTCAAATTTTAGATGCAACTGGACACATTTCACGTGATTGAGTTTCTGTCTCAATAAATGAGATCTAATTGTGTCTGAATTCATGCATTTCAACCGATGAATTCAATTGCAGGAATAAGAATTAACTTCGAAGTCTTCTTTCTTCTCCAACTTCACCGAAAACATCTTGCTCTCAAAAACTTCTTACAAATTTCAAGACTTCAACCGAGAACTTCATATTCCGATTAAGAAAAAATTCTCCGAAGAAATTTCAGGTAAATTTCTTATTATTTATGGTATACATATTTCCAATTTTTCGTAAACTAAAGTTCATAAATCAATTTCTTAAAGTTCAAGCTATATTTGAAAACAAATTTTCAAGGCAGAGTATCACTGCTCTGATACCAAATGTTAGAATTTTTTTCTCAGAAATTCATGTTTTGCACGTATATAAACATGATATATAATATGCGGAAGCGGGTCGAGAATTACCTCCGGCCATTGAAAATTTGTTAAAGATTTCTGATTTCTTTTCAATTGAAGTCTTCTAAACACTTCAACATTCCTGTAGATGGTGTATTTTCTGTATGAGATTGTGTGTTTAGGGACCTCAATACCTTCGGTATTTATAGGCACACTCATACCATCACCGAGTGTTTTGGGAGCTCGAGATTCAAACCAAATTTGTATACGTATATCAATGTTCAAAATATGAGGCTGCCGTGTACAAATTTTTTCAACAATTGTTGGCAATGGCCGTCGTCATATTCAACACGTTTATTTTACGGGTCACAATTACTTACATTATATTTTTATCTGGTGTCCGACATGATACTATGTGTGTATATAAATATCTATACATATATACACAATGATTCCCTGTTCAAGCATCCGCTACGAATCTACACTCTTGCTTTGCTGTGCTCCATCTGAGCCTCATCCCCCTCCCAACACAGTTGGATCAGTCTTCTGTTCTACTGAGCTGCATGCATCCGTGGAGAGTACTGTACCAGGAACTCAATATGTCCTAAACCCAGCATAACTATCTTAAATCTGTTCCGAATCTCTGCCCTAGCACCTAAAATTTGCTTATCATAGTTTTTTTACCCTACCCCTTTCCAGGCCTAGATGGGCTCCCGCGATGATCATCCGGAGACACCTAACTTCGAAGCAAAATCCGGCCAAAGCATATTTTGGTCATTCTTGTGTCTGTTACGGTGCCCTGACACTTCAAGATAAAGGAGGATCAATGGTTTTCCAACTTCAAGATAAAGGAGGATCTGCCTACCAACAGGACTCCTCGAGATCTGGAACATGTTACGAAGAATACAAATTTTGAAGTTCACAGACAAGTTTCCACATTCCGAGAGATTAAAATTTTGATGTTTTGAATTGAATTCATTCATCTTCACAGAAAATGAGTATGTTTTCAGTTGGTGTCAATGAGTTTGTTATATTGTACTTACAAACAAAAGATCATGTAACTTGAACGTCAAGAAGCATTTGCAGGTTTCAATGCGCTACAAACTACTTCGACCTTTCAATAAGATGAGGGTCAGTCGTGATATATATTTTGCCAAATGTTTGTTATCAGCTCCTTTCATTTTAAAATCATTTTTTGTATTGGTTTTCCGATGCCCAGCAATCTCATACGGTCCCTCACTTTGGAAAACCAGGTTTCTAAGCCAGGTTGAATCGAGTTGGACGAATATTTCGCTTACGAGTTTCGAATTCAAGATCTCGTTCAAGAGAAACTACATCACTGGTCCCTCTGATCTATTGTCTATGTCTAGAATTCTTCAAAATGCAATATGCACATGTATTATACACACACATCAACACGTTTCATTAATCTAATCTTTGAGTAAACTTCACTGATCTAAATTCTGTGATCCAATGGATGTTTCATCTACTGTTTCATGCATATATACAAATACATATACGTTACCATGTTTCACCATTCATCTAAATATATATGAAACAGGAGATGAAACACACGTAACAAAATATAAACACAAGGTACCCACTAAGTCATCATGTAAACTGAACTAGATTTAAAATTTGAAGTCATCATCGGTCATTTGGTTGAAGTTGAACGTGTGGACAAACTCTCTCCGGATCCCCTCGGTTCCACAGATGATTCAAATCACCTCTCTTCTTCGCCAATGCTATGAATGTGCCTGAAACCAGTACAAAAAAATCAATTGTGAATCTATTGTAGGGTATGCTTGAAGTTAAAATTGATGATAAGATAACAATCTATTAGGAGTGTCATGTATCCTACTAGTTTTCCTTGTGATGAAGTTCGACCTCGTTTTCATTGTTACTTACCTAGCGTGAAAGGGACGATGTAAAGCAGAGCCGGTTGTCCATGTCCGTCCATCAAGTTTAAAGCCACATAAGTGGTGAGAAGCCCTGTGATCGATCATAAGAGATTGAAATATGAGGTGAACAAAAATGGCTATAAGTAAACAGACAGAGACGAGAGCTTTAACTATTTTTTCTTAAAACGATATTGCCCATCCGTTCCCAAGCCTACTACTAATATTGTCAGCAACAATGTCGAAAGTAAAGCACTGAGATATGAATGCCATAAATTGAAGTGATTATTTTCCAACAAAATTTATTGTGATCAGAAACACATTCACAATGCAAGAGTATGTTCTCAGCAACATGTTTTGTGTTTCAGTTCTCCGAGTCGTTAGTAAATCATATTTTTGAAGGGCAGATTCCATCGATCCCACGAAGTTTGTTCTGGTTCAATCTCGAACCACAAAAAAAAAAAAGCGAAGAAAGAAAGGGCACTAAGGACGCCGTCCGTGGTTAGGCAATTTTACCTATGTTAACATTCAAATTCGTCGTCATTCACTTTCAATATATCTTTATATCAAGTAAAAAACGAAGAGTGGATTAGGACAAATGCTGCTTATGCTAGAAACGTACGCATTGGATTACAAATTGTTGTCATCGATAGAATTCTCATTTCAAATCAACTTAAAATTTAATCATACCTAAACCATAAGCAATCATTGCCCACAGAAAGTATCCATCCTTCAGACTTTTCTTGGACAGCCGATCATATCTGAAAGGATGCATAAGAAAAATTTAACAGAGTGGTGATATGTGAATATTTAAGACCGATGAGGGTTTACAAAAATAAATATTTCAGCACATGTATTCACTGGAGATATGAATATCGAACTTTAAGATAAGTACGATTTGAATAAAGTGGCGTAAAAAACATGATTCTAAAAAGAAGAAAATTAAATAATATGTATGTAACTGAAACTTTGATTTTAAAGAGAGTCATGTAGGGATCTCAACTAGTTGGAACTAAGGGTCATAGAACAAGAAGCATTAATAGTCTAACAATCACGTGGAGGACTTGACAGCCATTGAGCTCAAACCTCAAGGCAAATGCTATTACTAGTCCTGGTAAAATGACATCTCCAAATCCAATGATACTGTATCCGCCCCAAGGATCAAACATTCGAGGGATTTTTAGCAGCATTGGGATGCCATCTTCTCCGCTTCCATCACCACGAGCTACCTAAGAGACCAAGCAACAAACTTTAGCTTAATCCCATAAAAAATCACATAGGCTCGATGAGTTTCAACAAATGAAATTCATGTAGTGCTCACTCACCACTATCATGATGCTCTCATGGAACCACCATTTGGAAACGAAGACCCAAAAAATATCATACAAGAATGCACAGCTCAGTAGAACCGTGCCCACCTGAGGATGATGTGGAAACGTATGACAACAAGTTATGTTTCTCCGCAGTGTGAACTACTTCATTGATCTAAAAGAATTTGAATCTTGGTTATTACCTTGAGATTTGGAACTCGTATTATTTGGAGAACAGTTATAATCAAGGCAATGCCCTGTTCCAGAGAAAACAAGTAATTAGGGCTCATTCCATTCCGAAGAGGAAGTTACACATCAATAAGGAAGATGGGCAGAGTATGGAATTTAGAGTTATCGGCGTCTATGAAAACAAACTGAAACACATGTTCTTCTTATATATCCATGGGAAAATGCAATGAAAATGGAAAGTAAACTAAAAAGAAACAGAAACTGTCTCGTACAAGTATATCTTGACCAATCCAAGCAAAGGAGACACGTCGGAAAACTGCCCATAAAACAGCAAATGCAATGCACAAAGGAGAAACAGCAAGTGTAAGATAAGCTATGGCTCCCAGAAAAGGTACTTTTATATACGATCCGGCAGCACGTTCAAACCATCTGAAACTATATTAAATTGTTGTAAGTCCAGTGTTTCAAAATCCAAAGCATCAACTCAAATCCCATGAAGCACAATAAGCATAATTTGAGGAAAAACACAGTACATACCATGATAACAGAGCCACTAGACAAGTTTGCAAACCCTGTAAGCCCAGCAAGACAACGAACCAGCATTCAGTAAAAGAGAAAATATTTATGTATGCAAATGAATGTACCCTTCATTTAACTGACACTAGTGAACATATTCAATACATAAAACATGATGAATTTACTTCTTAGAAACAAATCAATCATAATCAAAACTCATACATAGCATATGTAGTTAAAAGGATTCCTCACTATTATCATACTGCATTACAAGTTTTGGTGAAAACATCCTATACTAAAATTCCCAAAATCTTTGTATTAACTTGTGAATCCTGTAAAGAACTCGAATGTCTGATTATGTCCTACACTCTACAGAACTTTACCATTTTTTAGTTTTTACCAAGTTTTGTAGAAAATATGCCCATAACTTTAAATCACACTCCTCAATAAATGCAAATACCTATCTATTGACACATGAATCCTGAAAAGAACCAGTGTGTTGCAAAAGATTATAATACCTCCATGCCACCAATGCAAAACACAACCACCAGAATCTCAATAAACACATAGGACATCAACTTGTAGAGCATAATTAAGAACATAGAAGCAATCACGACAAACAAAATTGCTGATGCAATGTTGATTTCCATGACACCGCTGGAACTATATGTCTCCTTGCTGAGGTATTCATCAGACCCATCCTGCCAGATCAGCATAAAATGTTAATTGTGTGACAATGTTTGCACAATCAGCAAGGAGACATATATATTACCACGAAGTAGAGTGCTAACTTCAAATCAGAATGCGCTACCTTCAAGAGCTTCTCCTGCTCAATAGCTGCTTCTTTTGCAGTCCATGCAGACCAATAAGATGCACATAATATTGTACCAACAGCCATTAGCCAGAGGAACACCTCAGCAACATCAACCGCTGGTCGTTTTGGAGAGTACAACTGAATGGAAACTGAGACAAATGCAAATCTATAAAGGAAATATTATGAAATGCCTCATATGTAGACACAAACCCGAAAACGATAAAAGTTAAACTGTTCGAAGGAAAGTCTAATTACCATTTGAGTTATCCCTCGTACTCTGTATCAAGGTTGCATCAACATCCAATGAGAGCATAACAACCGGAATGTGAACATTTACATTGGTTTCGTTTGCCTTACAAACCATCTTGAAGAGTTCTGGAGAATTTGTTAGTTAGATCATAATGGAGCATAATAACTTTGATGTAGAGTGGTATTCAGCAAGAAACATACATCGTTTTTTTACTGGGACATTAGGTTCAAAAATAAGAAGAGTAGTCATGACTTCTAAAAAGTTACCTATAAGAAGCTGTTGCTACCTAATCACAAGAAGACAAAGAAACTACATCTATAGTTCTATACATGAGTCAAATTGGAAGTTTAATATTAAATATGCTCTATTACAGGAACACTAGTTTCCAATTTACAAACCGCAATTCATGAGGCTGATAAAGAAAATAAACCTGTCCTGTTGTTTATTATAAGTAAAGCTGAAGCTCCAGCAGCTTCTGCAATGTCTGCTTTGGTGACAAAACTGCAATTTCCCCGATGCGCCAACATTACCTCACCTGTAATCTATACAATAGCAAAGGGCTGTAATATGAGGAAGATACATATGATGATTACTAAACACTCAATTTAAAAGAACAAACCTTGTTCTTAGGTTTACTACAACAATCAGGAGGATCCGCAAGAGCAACTCTTGTAAGGTTTGCACGCTTCTCTTTCGATTCCAAGGTGGGGCCAAATCGAGCTCCTACACCCACAAACTCTGCCACTTCTTTACCATTAATCCATACTGGTACTTTAACCTATTTAAGTTACAAACATAAATGGAAGTTAGAAAGGGTTAATAACTTAACTCGATTACATTGTTTGTAAGAATCTACCAATGAATGGAGCAAAAGTTATGAAATATGGAGGCGTCTCCAGTCAAAACTTCAGCATCGTAACAAGAGAATGTTACGTTATATTTAACATAGTGCATAAAAACATTAATTAAACATGTGGTATGATAGAAATTTAGTAATGCTGCTCCACTTATGACCCACTTTACAGCACAATTTATGTCTCTTTGGAAATTGCATCCTCATATTTGTTACATAAGGTGTAAAAGACACAAAATGGAACCATGAATTAATCAGGGACTTTAGCGGAGAAGAAGTAAATGCTCAATAAAATGTCAAAGTGCCGGATAAGTGCCAACATCCCACCGCATTTACTTTTAGCTTCTTTCCCTCTATAATTGCAGTTTCCTTTCCTAACTATGTCCAAGATCCAGGTGCAAACAAAAAAGTGAGACATCTATGTATCGATGTGAAATCTATCGAATTCAACAGACAACTCTCACATGGCACCAGATGAATAAGCAGAGAAAAATTTAAGACAGAAGCAAAAAGCAACAAAAGGCTAGCGTAATATTCCAAGTAACAGCTTTCCTAAATACAAAGACACAAACATATGACCCAAAACTCCAAACGGCAATCATTCAATAGATACAAATGTAACAGATTATAAATGGGTGAACAAAAGAATCTCAAGTCTACACCCCCGTTCTACCGGTGCCGAGACCTGGACTCGGTCAAAAACCAAGAAAGCGCACAAAAAAACCAGCTAATATGCCAGGAAATGCAAAAAAGATCGATCTTTAACATCAAGAATCGATTAAAAAAAAAAGAAGGATTTTTACCAGTACAAAGTTGTTATTGCAACCAGGCCTCGCCGGAGCGAAATCATCTTGATGAATTATGTCGCCTGCAAACACTACACAACCACTCAACAACGCAAAAATTGCACAGTAGAAAGCTCTGTTCTTCATCTCCATCAACCCAGTAAACAAAAGTTCAAAAGTCAGAAAGAAGAAAATTTTCCGTATTTGAAAAGGAATGGTTCAAAGGGTCAGCTGGCATTTATTCAAATTTTAATTGCACTTGGAATATTTTTTTCCAGAGATGTGAAAGCGGAGACAAAATGATTAGAGATATACACGAGTGATTCATGGGAAACGTAGAAGGGGCTGTTTGGCTTCCGATATTGCTTTCATTACCTGCGGGATTTTTCCACGCTGTGCGGACTTGCCTACATCGGTGAAATGGTACTTGAACTTTCCCACTCGATGATCCTTCGGCCACTCGCAACGGCGGCGCGTGTACGGGCACGCGATCTCGAGGCCTCTGCATTAAATAGCCGCACGTTTTGTATTTGTGAGATATCAAGTACTTTGTATAGTTGGCTCATTTTCATATATATTTTTAAATTTTCTTGATATATATATATATATACATTTTCATATATATTTTTAAATTTTCTTGATGTATATATATATATATATTTTATATAGTTTTAAGATTTTTTTTATTTTTAAAATCATTTCTGTTAAATTAGTTTGGCAATAAAAGATTATAAAGGTCATTTTAAATAGAAAAAATAAATCAAATAAAAATAAGCATTATCTATATAAATTAACAAAAACAAACTTTTTTTTATAATTTGGAACTTGTCTCCAAACACTATGTAATTTCATCAAAACAAAAACTTTCGTGAGAAAGTTTTATAGATCAATTTTGTGATGTTAATCTCCGACACGATTCGATTCGTGAAAAACTATTAGTTATGCTAAAAATATTAATTTTCACTTTAAGTATGACTCCGTTTAATCCGTCTCACGAAAAAAGAACCTTAACACCGTCTCACAACAAACTTACTCCAATACCAATTACCACCATGATTTATTTTGATCATATATTGTAACGTCCCGAAAATTTTAAGGTCCACGTAAACCACATGCATGCAATTATTAAATTCTGTTGTATTTTAATTAAATTTTTTAACTGCATTAATTAATTATGTTGTGCATATTTACATGTTTAAAATATATTTTTCTACATGATTGCATTAAAATGTAATTTTAAAAGTTTATTCGAGTTGCGATCGAGGAACGGAGACCGATGGCTGAAAAATAGAAAATATTTTTATTAAATAGTTGTTTTTAATTATTTAAAATGTGGGTGATGCTTTTTCATATTTTTGAAAATAAGGGGTTTTGAGGTGATTTTATACGCCGGGACATAAATGTTATCGTTGTTAGATTTTCAACAAAAATGCGAGCTTTTTAGCAACACGGCTAATAAATTCACAAATTTATTTAAACAAAAATCTTGTTAATATTTTATTAAATCTTAATTAAGACTAATGGGCCTAATTTAGTGGCGCCTAAAGCCTTGTTAGTGACTTAATTAGTATAAAATATAAATTAAACACCCCAAAACCTACATGAAGGCACGCCTCTTTCTTTTCAGAAAACTCTCCCCAAATCCCATCAACATACACGGCACACACACACTCATAATTGTAGAGGAATTTTCGTGGGTTCAAGGTAGAACAAGCCAAAGGTTTCGCTCCGTTCTTCGTCGTCAACGGTTTTTCGTGCGTATAAAACGCAAAAGCACGACATATTCTTCCTTTACTCATCATCACACCATATTATTTAATTATGTTTGAAATTGCAGGAAAATGCATGATATCTATTTTCGTTTTTTTTCATGAGCATGGGTTTTTAAAGCTTAGGTTTGTTGCAAATCATGTTTAATATGATCTTAAGGGGCTGCCATGAATTAGGATATGATTAAGCAAGTTTTTACACAAGATTAAGGGGCAAGAAACACGACAAGCACGCTGCACACTTGAATCACAAGGCTGGAACCGTAGGTTGATGGGTGTGCTAAATTCAAGAGGGTTCGGTTTTATGCATGGGGGCAGGTGGCTCGACCAAGCTGGGTGGTTGGGTCCTAGGGGTCATGGTTAGGTCCTGGGTTGGGTCCTAGGGCGGCTAGGGTTCGAGCTTGGGGCTGGGGAAGGAGTCCACGATGGATAGGACACTTCTCGAAGGGAATTCTGTGTGGCCGAGAGTTGCAGGGTGTGGCTCGGTTTGGGGCTGAGCTAGGTGGTCCACCAGGGTATTAGGATGATGGGCAGGGGTCGGCTCAGGGGCTGGAGTGGTGGGCTCGCTGCTGGTTGAACAAAACGTGAGGGAGCGCAGCAGCAAAGGAACGCGCGCAGGTTGGCTTCCTGGTTCAGAAGCTTCGCTGCTTGGGTTCAGGGCTTGGGCTGGTCTGGATAGGGTCTGGGCATGGTCCAAGGATGGTGAGGGTCGTGTAGGCTCAGGGGTGGCTCGGCTGGAAGAGTCCTAGTGGGCTAGGAGTCTTCGCGTAGGCTAGGAGTCACGCAAAGATTTTGTGGCTTGGTTCCAGGGGCTTTAGCGCAGGCCAGGGCCTGGTTCTATGGGCTGGGCTTTGTCAGGAAAGTGCCTAGGTGGGTTGGCTAGGTTTTGGCTCGAGGTGGCTCGGGTGTGGCTCGAGTAAATTGGGAGATGGCTTGGTGTGTTCGTCGATGTGTCAAAAACGAAAATTAAAAGGCTAAAATTGAATCCATGGGTCCACGAGTGTGGCTCATGACTTGGAAGGGTAGAATAAATCTTAATAAGGTTATGTTAAAAATTTGGAATCAAAATAATGAGTTTTAGATTTATTCAGGATTTAATCGCTGCACTAAACGCTAATTAACGAGTTAATTGAAACGCCTAGTTTTATGCTTTATAAAATTATGAAAAATTAGGTTTAAGCTTAAATAATTATTATAAGTCTAAGTTTTTAATTTGGAAATTTTATATTAAGGTCTGGTTTAATTTGAGATTAAAACGCATTAATACGTCACATTTAAAGATTTATTTAAAAGTCCTCGAGTTAAGCTAAATAAAAATATGAGAAAATTCATGTAAGCTTAAATAATTAATTGGGATATGTTAAAGTCGATGAAATTAAGAAAATGTCAAATTCGAGAAATTTTATGTCTAGGGGTAAAACGGTCTTTTTACACATAAAAAGTAATAAACGTCATGGCAGTGCCCTGAATGCTGTTTTATGTGCTAATATGATTATTTTCTATAGTTATGGATGCTTATGGAATTTTAAATGTTAAAATGATATTTTAAATGTTTATGGGATTTTATAAGTTAAAATGATATTTTAAATGTTTAGGGAATTTTATATGTTTATGATTTAATATGTCAAAATGTTATTTTAAATGTTTTGAGGTTAAAATGATTATTTTTAAATGTTTATGAAATGTTCATGATTAAATTATGATTTTTAAATGTCTATAGGATTTTTATGATTTAAGGTTAACATTTAAAAGACATGTTGCATGCTTGGTGTCAAAAATAAAAATGATATGTTGTGGATGATTTTTATAAGTGATGAAAATGTAAAATGTTGAAGGAAGTAAAGTGATTGTGACTAATTCGTTAATAATGGCGATGTCGTGATGGTGATGGTCCCAGTGGGAGCCCGACGATCGTGTTTCCATTATTGCGAATATGAGGTTATGAGGATATGAGGTTTGAGGTAAGAATGGGAATATCGTAAGAGGAGAAGGCCCCAGAGAGAGCCCCGACGATCGTATTTCTATTCGATCATGTTAGGCCAAGGCTCAGTTGACCGATGAGAGCGTCGCTGATGTCCCCGCCGCCCAGTACTGTGGTTATATGTAGATGGATCCATCGATCATGTCATGTCATGTCAAGAAAGTCACAATTAACTATCTGAATTCAACAAAGGAAAAGGAAAATGTTTATGATCATGATAAAAGGTTTTATGTCATGTTTTGAGGAAAAGGAAAATGTTAAGGTTTATGTTATGCATGTCATGAAAATGTTTATGTTTAAAGTTGATACATCATTATGAAAATGTTTTTATGCATCATAAAAAGGTTTACGAAAATGTTCATGTTTGAAGTTCATGCATCTTCATGAAAACGATATTTTAAGTACAAGTAATTTTCACTGTCGCGTGTGGTTTTATACGTATTACTTGTTATCAAGAATATGACGTGTTGAGTGTTTAGACTCACTAGGTGTGATTGATGGAGATGATTATGATAAAAATGTTATGGGAGGTCTTGATGGTTGACCTGACTGGACTGAAGGTGCACACGACCCGAGGACCAGCGCTTCTAGCTTTCCGCAATTATGTTATGATTTATGTTAAAGATTTTTACGACTTTTTATTTATGCTTTTGAGTGCTTTTTGAGAGATTATAGTATGGGCTGTATTTCTCAAATATATAGTTGATTGTGTTTATTTTAAAATGATGTCCAAAATATTTTATGTAATTTTTGTGGCTCGGCCGATGCTAGGGAGGTTTAAAAAAAAAATTCTAGCACATTTTAAGAAAAAGAAAGTCAGACGTTTCATATATATTCTTCATATGATTTTGTTTATGGTTAGATTTTGAAATAATATCAGAGTTTATATTTCTTAAACTATTATTTCAAGATTATAATTCAAAGGGAATATAAATGTTATTTCTTCTTAAGATCATAATCCACACCGCTTTAAACTTTGGATTTATTCACTTTTACTTTGTTGGCTCATGCATTAAATTGTTTAGATTATTGTGAACATTTATGAACAATACTTTTTTTTATTACACATTCAGATTTATATATTATAAAAAAAGATTGTAATGCTGACAATAAATACAACGTTGGATAAGGATATAATTATTTTATTGGCAGAGTAATAAAAAATATTATCACTTTGGTGCATTAAAATAGGTTCACTCAAATTTCGAAAAAAAAAAAATTGAATGCGTTTGGCAATTATTTGCCAATTAAGTTTGTGTATGAAAATATTTTTTTATATTTATATTATATTCTAATTGGACATACCATATTTATTCTTTATTAAAAAAATTCCTTCTGGAATATGTATGAGATTAAAATATTATATTAATTCTCGTTAATTGTTTATAATATTTAGTATTATCCTTACATAATAATTGGTCATTTATTTATCTTGTTTGATCGTTCTACCCCTTAATAATTATAAATTTGGGTATTTAATTGTTGCTAAAAAGTCATGCAAAATCTCCTTCATAAATAAATATCATGCAAAAGTTGTGTTTCTAAATAATAAATATTGACAGCCATGTGGCTTATGAAACAATAGATCGAAGATTAAGTTTCGTGTCAGACGATTTCATAGATTTCATATATCTATATCTGTGAGACGAATCTAACTTGTTCATATATAAATAAAAAAATTGATATTTTTTATATAAAAAATAATATTTTTAAATGAGTTAGATCTGTGTCTAGTAAATAATTCGTCTCATAATAACTCATAAAATAGTTTCATAATAATTTTTGTGAAGATTGAAAGTATGGTGTAAATTTATTATTATTTTTTAAATCAATAATTTGTCCTTTAGCTTTTATTTCTTAACGTTAATGTTTACTTTGTGATTTTGAGTATTATTGCCAAACAAAGCCTAGCAGATGCTGGTAAGACAACCAAGGAAGAGCGTGAGAGTACCATCCGTGTGAGGCCGTACGGTGGGTTGCAGAGGTAGGATCCCCTGCTTCCGTTGCACATGAGCCCATGTAAGTTGACCATATCACGAAATATATTATACTCCGTTTGATACATGTGATAGGATAAGTAAATGATTAATAATTAGAATGATTTAAAAAATGAGAGATATAGATTAATAGTATGGTGGGATAAATAACATGGTGTTTGGTATGATTTTAAAATGATGGATTAATTTTGTAAATTTTATTGTAATGACCAAAATGCCCTAAATACTAATTAAATATATATTCTTAAAATAATTGGATAGATAATTAAAATATTTATAATTATAATTTACATTTATTAAAATTAATATAAATATATTTATTAGAAATAAATTTGTAAATATGTATTTATTTTAATAATTAAAATAGCAATAATATTTTGAATGTTAATGTTAAATAAAGTTTTAGTAATAATTACAATATTATTGTTTTTCTTAAAATAATTATAAATATTCTTAAAACAATTGGATAGATAATTAAATATTTATAATTAATAATTAAAATAATATTAATATTTTGAATATTAATTTTAATGTTAAATAAAGTTTAGTGATATTATAATATTATTGTTTTTTAAATAATTATAAATATTCTTAAAATAATTAAATAGATAATTAAATATTTATAATTATAATTTATGTTTATTAAAATTAATTTAAATATATTTATTAGAAATATATTTGAAAATATTACGGTAATCATTAAACACAATAAATTAGAATTTAATAAATATTTATTTTCATAAGAGATAAGAGAATAAAAATGTAATTTGTGGTGTGTTGATAACTTATCCAACTTAATTTGTTAGATTAATAATCAAATAATTAATCATAAAACTAGGTCTTAAACCGGGTCAAAATGATTATTAATATATCTTAAAATTTTAACCAAACATTATATAAGTATGTGATTATTCATCTATCCTTATTTAATCATATCAACCAAACACACCCTGAATATAATAATATTTAATATATTTGATAGCATTTTCACAATAAATATATTCTTGAGCCAAATGTGTATGACTTTAAAAACAACTGGTTTTGAAAAAACTTTTAATTTTACATTGGGATTTTATATATTTTCGATATCTTATCAGAATAAAAAAATACAATTTATTCAATGAAAAATATCTGATAAAGTTTTTTATTTATTTTAAAATTTTAAAGTGTTTGACTCATTTTGTCGTGCTCGTACTCACACAAGTACGACTATACGATAAAATCCACAAGCACTTAGAACATATCTATCATCGTCTTATAGAAAATGTAATATCAAGTTGTTTTAAAAACACCTTACAAAATATTATCAATCATTTCAAAAGTTCATTTATATTAATATTGGATATGAATATTACACATTTTATTTTCCAAAAACTAGAGAATATATACATATCCATCAATATATCCCAATAATAATTTTCTTCTTCTATTTTTTTTAATAAATAAAATAAAAACATCTAAAAATGTCTAATGAAGTACTAACTTTTGTTGTGTGGAAATGGGCTCAACTAACAACAAACTAAACACAAGCTGGCCCCTTTCCATTTAAAGGCCCAAATACCAAACTAAAAATAAGACGGCCCAATTTGTTTGGGTATCAATGTGACGTCGTCGCCTTTCCACGCGAACTCATCCACTCGCTTGTTTATTGATTTCCCTACCATCATCTCTGCTATTTTGGTTTTCAATTCCTGATTTGATCTGTTGTTTCTGGTGCAGAATTAGGAAATTGCGATTATTACATATCAAATTTGGGCTTCTCTCTTCTTCTTTTTGTTTTCATGAATAGATTCGATGAGAATCGGTGTTTAACTCGGATAGTATTGGAGCTGTTTTGAAAACGTTTGCTTTGAAGAAATTGAACGGCTTAAGCTATAACGTAATCGTCGCGGGTCGTTGTGTATATTATTGATCAATCTTTCTTTGACATTGGATAGTTCACTGGTTGGAGGATTATGTTCATTTCTAAGTTTCATCAGCTGGGTGCTCATGCTGCCAAAAGGATAGTGGAAGGTTTGTTCTTTTATATGGTTTATTAGTGTTCAGTTGGAGTAAAAGGGGCCATTTTGAGTTGTTGCTTCATTGACAAATGAAATTTTATATTAGGGATTGCATTTGTGAAGAACAGAGACGAAAAAGTGAGTGTTGGCAGGATGGAATGAATAGGGGTGTTAGGAAATAAGAAACTTTGGCGAGTTTTGAACTTTGGATTAGCTTTTTACGTAGGAGGCGTTCAAGGTTATTAACCTCACCTTATTTCATTATGTAATTCATGTAATATTGCCAACCCCTCGACAATGTCCTCAGCGTCTCAATCCGGATGGCTGTTGCTTACCTACAAGAATATCGTGCATACATTCTAAGTTCCATGTCAAGTGACATATTGCCTCAGTAGTAGCCTTTTCATGGGTCTCCTTATCATAAGTCGATTCTCAACTAGAACAAATGAGTCTAATGGATTTCTATCGGGCACAACTAGCTTGCTCTAGGTCTAGAAATTGAAAAATAAATGGAAGGTCACGGAAAGAGCGAGGAATGGACAGGTTTGGGGGATATCATCGGATTCTTCATATCCAAAACCATAACCTTATCCTATAATTTATATGATTATAGTTATCATAGGCTACAGCCCCAAGGGCCTAGTTGCGTTCATGTCAAGTGATGCAATTAACTTGTCATAAATTTATTATGCATGACTTAGGTGTTTGGGATAAGTAAGGCTATATTAGATACAGATCAATGAATAAGAGATATCCACATAGTGGAACCTAATTATTGATTGAACTTTGTTCTATTACTTTTTTCTTCCTAACTAATTGCCTTTTGTTTTGTTGTAGCTCCTAATTTTACATGGAGGATACCATACTCACCCACTGTTCATAATCACTATGTAGAAACACTGGTTAGTATAGTAACACCTTCAATATAAGTTTGTGGCATCACTTATTTGTTTATAGCACTCAAATATCAAAAGGTTTGGAATGATGTTGTTGACTCTCTCTCTCTCTCTCTCTCCATGTATCCAGAGACGTGAATCATTTTGCACGGAAGCAGCTAAACTTGATTCAGAGGAAGGAAATGAAGCAAAACAAAAGTATGTTGTTTCAATACCATGATCCATGCTCTTTAGTTCCTCTTTATTTTTTCTTTTCTTCAAATTCAGAGGCCTGGGCCTGATTGTTTGAGAGAGATAGAAAGTTTAACCTGTAATGGATAAAAATATAGTTCTGAGAATAAGAGAAAGTACAGTTCTTTAAGGCTACACATAACTAGATACTATGTTATTACCCAAATATACATTTGTTTCATAGTCTTTCACGGCAACAAAATGCATTCAAATACTTTATTCAACTCCTGACAAGTGTATTTTAAGCGTTCCTTCGCACAGTTTTCATTGGTTGAGCTGATCATCTATGCCAAACCAACTGATTGTTTATGCCAAACCAACTCTCTTAAGTTTCCAAAGATGTTGCATGAAATCAGCCACTATCTTTTTCACTTCCATGAATAGGTATACAACAAATGTTTGGTGTGAGTGCAAAATTAAGCACAGAGTTGTTACCCATCTATGTATAAGGCCTAAAGCATATGAGGTTAAAGTCAGTTTTTATTTGGAGCTGTGCTATTCACTGATTTACCATGCGTTTGTGTGGACTTTGCAGAATAAATGTAACGTTTGTGGGCAAGGATGGAGAAGAGATAAATATTAAGGTCCCAGTAGGAATGTCAATGTTAGAAGCTGCATTGGATAAAAATATAGTTACGAGAATAAGAGAAAGTACAGTTGTTTACGGCTACGTAGAAATAGATACGATGTTATTACCCAAATATACATTGGTTTCACAGTCTCTCACGGCAGCAAAATGCATTCAAATAGTTTATTCAACTCCTGACAAGTGTAACTTAAGTGTTCCTTTGCACGGTTTTCATTGGTTGAGCTGATCATCTATGTCAAACCAACTGATTATTCATGCCAAACCAACGCTCTAAGTTTCCAAAGATGATGCATGAAATCAGCCACTATCTTTTTCACTTCCGTGAATAGGTATGCAAATGCAATAAATGTTTGGTGTGAGTGCAAAATTATGCACAGAGTAGTTGCCCATCTGTGTATAAGGCCTAAAGCATATGAGGTTAAAGGCAGTCTTTTATGTGGAGCTGTGCTATTCACTGATTTACCATGCTTTTGTGTGGACTCTGCAGAATAAATGTAACGTTTGTGGATAAGGATGGAGAAGAGACAAATATTAAGGTCCCAGTAGGAATGTCAATGTTAGAAGCTGCACATGAGAATGATATAGAACTTGAAGGTGAACTTATCAGGGCTGTGCTTTCATTTTGCAGCGCATGTTAAATATCTTCAAGGTTTTCAACAAGTTATCATTTTTAGTTCAGTTTATTGTTTAATTGAATCTGTCTAGTGCTAATACCATCTGATTTTAATTTATTTTTATGTACTGTTAAAATTCTTTTGGAGATTTCAACAATTATATTCATGCATGATGTTATTCTTATTGAACCATCTAAATCATCTAAATATTTCAGGGGCATGTGAAGGTTCACTTGCTTGCTCCACTTGTCATGTTATAGTGATGGTGAGTTATTTTGTTCTGTTATTTCACAATTTTCACAATGTTTGTTCCCAATATTCAAAAATTTGGATGCTGATGTTACTGGTAAATGAATCTAAGATAGTTTCACCATTCATCCACATTCATAACAATAGCTTTTGACAGGATGTGGACCAGTACAACAAGATATCAGATCCTACTGACGAGGAAAATGACATGTTAGATCTCGCTTTCGGCCTCACTGAAATGTAGGTTCCTTGGCTCGCTTGATCTTTATGTTGCATGTTCCCAGCAATTTAATTATGGATGATTTGCTACAGGTCTCGTCTGGGTTGTCAAATAATTGCGAAACCAGAACTTGATGGGATTCGTTTGGCGATTCCCGCTGCCACAAGAAACTTTGCTGTTGATGGGTATAAGCCGAAACCTCACTGAGTTTATTGCAGAAAGGAGGAGAAAAGTTTTTCCAATTGTAAGCAGAAGATCCTCTTAACACTTTTGTAGCTTCTATTAGTTCTGTATGGCATCACAAGACCAGGGTAGTACCTCCACTTTTTACTATTATTTTTCTAGAGAACCACCAAGAAAGCGGAGATTTATTACAGAACCTGAAAAGGCATAGATTAGACAAGAACCTAAAAAAAATCAAGATAAACGAAGAACATATAACTACTCGAAATTTGATTTTCCGCCAATCAAATTTTACTTTTTTTGACGCTCCACAAGTGAAATTTACGCCATTGTGCCCCTATAAATTTGCCTATCTTGATCAAACAAGACATTTTATATGCGTAGACAACCATTTATTTAGATCTTTTGCGTAAAAGATAAAAGTCATTATTGTGTCTTGTGCTGATTTCTGTATCAGATTGAACATTTTCTTTAGAAATGATGATAGCAAATGCTTAAGAACCAAATCGAAGGTCGTCCTTTGAAAACAATATTCAATTCACATGGGATTATTTCACTTTTGTGGAAATGCTCAAGTGCCGGGGATCTGTATTTATAAAGGCAAGCAAGTTCATAAACCGTCGCTTCAAAATCTCTCCAATATTATCCATGATTTTTGATGATTTGTAGTTCTATCTGATATCAAATTTTCAAGTTTGGAACAATATGCAAAGAATGCTTATCTTGATGTTAATATTTCACATCACTTATCTCAATGACTTATAGCACATTTGTCTATTATTTCACTTGGCAAAAACTTGTCTAAGACGGTTTCACGGGTCGTATTTTGTGAGGCGGATTTCTTATTTGGGTCATCCATGACAAAACATTACTTTTTATGATAAGAATATCACTTTTTATTGTGAATATCGATATAGTTGATCCGTTTGACAGATAAAGATTCGTGAGATCGTTTCACAACAGACCTACTCATTCCACTTTTGTGGAAATGCTGATATCTGATTTTGATTTAATAATGTAAACTATATCAGTAAAAAAAATGTTATTTGTTAGGGAAGAGATTAGTTTTGATATTTTGACGAAACTTATTAAAAAAACATCAAATTTTCCTAGTCAGTCAGGCATCAGCAATGGTAAAATTACTTCTTCCCAATCAAGTTTCTTTTTCCGACGAGGCGACGACACAGTCAATAAATAAAATCTGAAAGGTTGGCATAGCAATGAATCGACTTTATGCGATATTTTCTGCTACACAAAATATATATGATTGGTACAGTTAGCCTTAAATCAAAGTTGGTAGTAATAATGAATATATAGTTTAATATTATTTAAGTGACAATTGGCAATGATGTTTTTCTCCAAAGCAGTTAATATATATATATATATTTTTTTTTTACTTTTACGTGTTTTTTGCTTTTTAGAATCCTATGTAGAGACCGACCAATTGGTTCAATGGTCTCACCCTCGTCTCTATTATAATAATTCAAGTTCGAGTCTTCTCTTCCTCTCAAAAATAAATAAATAAATAATATTATATATGAGTGAAGAGATTAAAAAAAATTTGATGAGTGCTCTCATAGAATTTGCTCTTCACCTATATATATCTTAAACATGATATACAAATAGCGTTGTAATAAAAAAAACTTATAGAAATGATTTTTTTTGTGCAAACGATAAAATTCTGCATTTTTATTACATCCAGTGTTAGGCTGGAGATAAAAATAATCATGTTATTCGTATTTTTCAATTTTTTTATTCTTATATTAAATATAATTTATTATTCAAAATATGCGTCTCTTGGCACACGATTCGTGTTTGTATAGAAAAAAATTTTGGCGTTAAAATGAATATTTGTTACTTTAAAATTTATGATTTGTTATAATATTTTTTATAAGAAGATTTATAAGATCATTAAAAAAATCGAAAATTTAGATAAATATAAAGAAATACTTTAATAGTTCTAAATTATCGAAAAGTGGATAAGATATACAAATTATAGATGAAATACAAATCTAATAAAATATATTTTACAAATTTAATAAATATATTTCTATTATTTTTTTATTAAGTATAAATGAGAGAATTTTTGTAATTTGAGATGAGTTTTGGTATTGCAAAGAAACACACAATGAATGACGTAAAAGTTAATTGTTTTAGTTTTTGTCTTATTACGAAAAATTATAATTGGTGGTAAAATAATACAATTCTAATATTCTAAACTGTATAGCATATCAAATATCATGTTTTGATTGTTATACTGAGCTGAGTCAATCATTGTATTCCAATAATCTTTCTTCCAATAATTTCGCTCTTTTACAATCAACGAGAATTGAACCCATGACCTCGACTCTGATAGTAATTGTAGAACCTTCACTTTAACGAATGTTATAGATGATGGTAACAGTGACACTCTAATAATTTAAACTGCACAACAACTTAAACACCACGTGTCGATTGATCTTTCAAGCAGAGATAATTATTTTACCACAACAATCTCTCTCCCAAAAATTTTATTTCTTGCAATTATTGAAAATCGAACCTATGACTTTAGATTTGATCCCACAATTGTAGGACCGAATGTTTGTTTCTTTACCAAAAGACATAACTGGTGGTAATTGTGTAAATCAAATATTTTAAACCACACAATATCTCAAACGTCATGTTTCGATTGCTCTCTCAATAGAGGTAATTATTACACCCCAACAATCACTTTATATTATTAATGTCAACTTTTGACCAACTAGATGACCATATTTTATATATACATACCAACTTTTAAGATATAACCCTTTAATTAATTTTTTTTAATAAAATTTATGACTTTTTTCAAGTTAATTTATATGTAGAATAATTTCTAGAATACCATATAAAAATATTTGTAGAAGAATAATTCTCTAAGTTTTTAAATGGTAAAATGGGTGTGTATTTGTTTTAGAGTAGGTCTCTTGTGAGACGATCTCACGAATCTTTATCTGTGAGACGGGTCAACCCTACCGATATTCACAATAAAAAGTAATACTCTTAGCATAAAAAGTAATATTTTTCATGGATGACCCAAATAAGAGATTCGTCTCACAAAATACAATCCGTGAGACCGTCTCACACAAGTTTTGCCTTTGTTTTATGAGTGAATTGGCTTTAAATCTCCAAAATCAAAGTTAATTTTGCATTCAATCTTTGTCAAAAATGTTTTTGTACTCATTGAGTCCACATGTTTTTCATAAACATTGAAAATATAGTACTACACCAAAATTTTTTTCTCTCCTAGGGTTTGTAAACTCTAGTGAGGGTTGGCCGCCTGCATGCTGCGGGATTGCTTCGCTCAATCACTTTCATTGATTTGGGTGTTGGCATCAGTCACCATAACATGGACCTAGACGAAATATCTCTTTTGGTCGAGGAAATGAAACTTTTTAACCCACGAGCAAACGACACGATAATTCTCGATGCAACGGAAGCACAACTTGGTGCCAATTGGATTGCGAACACTTTGGTGGAGAAAGTATTATCACCCAAAGACATAAACCGAGAAGCGTTTCGACAACAGATGCCCCGTATTCTGCAAGCAACGCGTCGGATCTCTATTGAGGCTATGGGTGACAACAAATTTGTATGTGAATTCTCATCGATTCGGGATCAGAAGCGAGCCCTCGAGGATGGTCCATGGAACTTCTTCAAAAGCTTGGTGATTTTCAGAAAACCTCAAGGATGGCAAAATCCAGCGTCCATGTTGTTCGATGAAACTACTCTCTGGATGCAATGCCACAATCTGCCATTGGCCATGATGCACAAAGAATTCCTAAACAAAGTTGGTAAACAGATAGGTGAGGTTGAAGAATTAGATGCTGGTGATAATGGAAATTATCTGAGACGGTTTGCTCGAATTCGGGTAAGATTAAATGTCAATCAACCATTATCAAAATTTATCCGTATTAGTACAGGATGAGATGAGGAAGATATCATTGTCCTATTTGTGTATGAACGTTTGCCGGACTTCTGCTACGCCTATGGAAGAATTGGTCACACTGTTAGAGATTGTGTTGATGATACAGCTAGTAAAACTAATCTTGCTTACGGAAGCTGGCTGAGGGCGTCGACTCATAGTGGCGGGAGTAAAGGAATGCATACACATGAACCAAAATCTGATATGAACCCGTACAATGAACAATCAAATGTGGGGGAGGAAGATCAAGAAGCCCAGCTACCGACAATCCTGATTCTGTAAATACAGCTGTGATGGTTATGGACGATGGTATCTTGTGAATTCTGGACAACAACAAGAAACCGGTGGGTGGACTAGGATCGTCTCAAGAGCCAGTATATAATTCAGTCTCCCAAACATTTCGATTAAGAACCTGGAAAGACTCTCCCAAACCTTATTGCAGCCCAATCTTACGGCTCGCCTCGGGACCAGGGGCAAAAAAAAAGACAAATAGACAAATCACTTAACACGAGAGAGCATAAGCAATGGAAGAGAAGAGAAAGGGAAGGAGGATTGTATCAAAAGAAGAAGGATGTGACATCTTTATCGGGAAGTGAGAAACGCAAATTCAACAAAGATACAGAAGAGGTCATTTCCAAAGAATGTGAATCCCCGACACAAAAAGGGGCAAAAATAGATAGTGCAAACGATATGATTGAGGAGCTAACGGCGGTGGTAGCTATGCAACCCCGCCGAACACTATGAATCTCATATGTTGGAATGCTCGAGGGCTTGGGAACCCACGTGCATTCCGTGAATTACGGCGACTTATCACCGAAAAGGACCCAACTCTCTTGTTTTTGAGTGAAACAAAAATGAGAGAGGCAAAGTGCAGGCTATGGAAGAGTATTCTGGGTTTTAAGGGCTGTCTCATGGTGGATTGTAGTGGTAAAAGCGGTGGTCTCACATTGTTTTGGAAAGAACCGGCTGAGGTATCAATTAAATCTTATTTTGTTGGTCACATTGATTGTGTTATTCAGGAATCAGATCATCTGTGGCGATTTACGGGTTTTTACGGCCAACCGGACTCTTCGTTACGCCATTTTTCGTGGGATCTCCTCCGATGACTCAAGAGTCTGCGTGAACTTAAGGATAATCCATAGGTAGTAGGGGGCGATTTTAATGAGATTTGCTATGAGAGTGAAAAGTTGGGTGGCAATCGAAGAGCAGCACCTCAGATGCAAGCTTTTCGAGAAATAGTAGAAATGTGCGAGCTTCAAGATCTCCACTGCCATGGAGACCTCTATACTTGGGTGAATCGCCGAAGCACAGAAAATCTAATTTTTGAAAGGCTTGATCGATTTGTAGGCAGTCTGAATTGGAGGTTATTGTATCTGACTGCCCATGTCTCATCTCTGGAATTCTTCCACTCTGATCATCGCCCTATCTGTCTTCAATTAACAAATTCTCATTCACAAAGGCAAGCTAAACATTTCTCATCGATAGGTCTATTCCGGTTTGAGAGATTCTGGTTGACAGAAGAGGATTGTGGAGATGTGGTTGAAATGGGATGGGGATCGACCAATCATGCTATTTCGTTACCTAAGCGAATCTACTTGTGCAAACAGATGCTTCTAACATGGGCCAGATAAAAGTTTCATAGCGTCCCAAAGAAACTAAAAGAGCAGAGAGCACTACTAAATAACTTACGCACAAGCCATAATTGGGACTCATCTGTGAATCAGATTCAGGAACTTGAGAAAGACATCGAAAAGTTAGCCACAAAAGAGGAATGGTATTGGAGACAACGGAGTAGAATATCTTGGTTAAAAGATGGTGACCGTAATTCCAAATATTTCCATGCTACAACATCCCAACGCCGAGCTTGTAACTCCATTACTGGTCTAATTTCAGCTCACAGAGATTGGTGCACTGAAAGTGATGGAATGGCAAATATTGTGTTGGATTATTTTGGGTCTTTGTTCACATCTGATAACCCTACTGAGAGTAACATGCAGCTATTATTAGACGTCTTGTCGCCGAGAGTTGATGATCATATTAATTCCTTTCTCTGTGCCCCTTTCACTACAGTTGAGATCAAACGTGCACTCTTTGATATGCATCCAGACAAAGCGCCTGGCCTCAATGGGATGCCTCCCCTTCTCTATCAGAAATTTTAACATATTGTGGGACAAGATGTGACTGATGCCGCATTGCATATTCTGAATGACAATTCCATCTCTGAATCTTGGAACGAAACATTGATTACGATGATCCCTAAAACGGCAAATCCGATGCTTATGAAAGAATTCAGGCTGATTAGCCTCTGCAATGTTTGTTACAAGATTATTTCCCGAGCCATAACTAATCGGTTAAGACCGGTGATTTTAAAAATAATTGACAAGTTCCAGAGTGCATTTATCCCTGGTCGGCAGATCACAGATAACATAATAGTGGGATTCGAAACTATTCATTGGATGAGCACCAGAAAAGCTGGAAAAACGGGTTGGGCGGAGTTAAAGCTAGACATGAGTAAAGCTTATGATCGCGTGGAGTGGGATTTCTTACAGCAACTAATGAAGCACTTGGGGTTTGCAGATGCGTGGATTGATAAAATCATGTGATGTGTGAGATCGGTCAAATATTACTTTCGGATCAACCTAGAAGTGGTAGGACCTATAATCCCTACCAGGGGACTGCGACAAGGGGACCCATTATCGCCATATCTATTTGTATTGTGCGCCTATGGGCTATCTGCCCTATTTAACTCATACGAGGCGAGGGCCTGGATCCGAGGAGTGCGAATTGCTTCAACTAGTCCTTCTATATCTCACCTATTTTTCGCAGATGATAGTTTGGTGTTCTTCAGGGCTTCGATGGAGGAAGGGGCCAGGGTGAAAGAATGTCTATATCTCAACGAGAGAGCCTCGGGTCAATTGATAAACTACGAAAAGTTGGCACTCTCTTTTAGCCCAAATACAAACTCAATTCTTGTTGATTCGATCAAACGGCTTCTGACCATTCCAGTGGTTCAAAGACATGATCTCTATCTAGGTCTGCCCACGATTTCACTGAAAAGAAAGAGACTCCAATTCAGATATCTGGTGGAAAGAGTTGCTAAGAGAACTCAAGGATGGGGACAAAAATGTTTCTCGGTCGGGGGGAAAGAGGTCCTCATCAAATCTATACTCCAATCTATTCCCACTTATGCAATGTCTTGTTTTAGAATTCCTAAATCAATTTGTGAAGAGATTGAGAAAGAATGTGCAAAATTTTGGTGGGGCGTGGAGAATGGAAAGAGGAAAATGCACTGGCGGTCCTGGGATTTCCTTTGCAAACCTAAAGCGAGGGGAGGACTTGGATTCCGGAAAATGGAAGAATTCAACCGAGCACTATTGGCAAATCAATTTTAGCGTTTACTACGAAATCCATCATCGCTAGCAGCCCAAGTCCTAAAAGAACGTTATTTCAGACATGGAGATATCATGGATGCAGGTATATGTAATAATCCATCAATTTGGCGATCTCTTATTTGGAGTAAGGGAATTCTTGAGAAAGGATTGATTTGGCGAGTTGGGAATGGACAATCAATTAAGATCTTTGAGGACAGTTGGGTACCAAGTCTGACATCAAAGATAGGCAATACAAATAGGGCATGGCAAAGAGATGTGAAAGTGGACTCATTGATTGAAAATGGAGTTTGGAATACCACATTAATTAGGAACCACTTCAACCTTTTTATTGCAGAAGAAATAATAAAGATTCCCCTTCCGGCCCAAGAATCGATTGATACAAGATTTTGGCCGTTTGATCCCAAAGGCCACTACTCAGTGCGCGATGATGTTTGATTACAAAGAGGACTTTTCTTACCACCGGAAAACCAGTCTGAGCATTCAATGCAAAAATGGTGGTATTTTATTTGGAGTCTCTCCCTACCGCCGAAGGTACGTATTTTTTGGTGGCGAGCATCACATGACATCATACCTACAAACTAGAATCTATTTTACCATCATGTACCGATTAATGGGAATTGCTCATTTTGTCATTTAAAGCCTGATTCTACATGTCATTCATTATTCTTTTGTGAGTTTGTCAAACGACTTTGGAAGGATACAGAATACTACCAAGTGATGAAAGTAGCCAAGGAGGCTTGTACGATGGATTTCTGTTGGTGGATGAGTGAGCAACTATCACGGGGTGAGTTCGAAAAATTTGCTAGACAAGCTTGGGCCGTTTGGAAAGAAAAGCTAGATATCATGCATGGTAATGAAAGGCTATTGCACGAAGTGAACATCACGTGGAGTCGAGCCTTTCTTTCAGAATTTCAAGATGCTAGACTTGCTGATAAAACGACTCCTAAGAAGCAACCTTCGGCCAAGACGTGGCAAAAACCAGTAAATAATGCTCTAAAGCTGAATGTTGATGCATGTGTCAATGAGAACCTGAATCGATACAGTGTGGGTGGAGTCCTCCGAGACAATCAAGGTCGACTACTTATGGCCTTTGCTAAACAAATACCAAAACCTACTTCAGTACTTATGGGAGAACTAGAGGTCATGAAGGAAGGTATCAAGATCCTATATGAAAAACAGCTCTATGATGTTCAAGTAACAACATATTCCTTATTGACAGTGCAAGCAATCACGAACTTTAAGGAAGACATTGGTTATGCGGGTCTACGTATTTCAGAAGTTATAGACCTTATAAAAAACCCCGTATTTGCAGATTTTATTCATGAGAATAGATTGCCTAATAATGTAGCTCATAACATTGCTCTTTTTTCTTCTTACTACCATTCCTCTTTTGTGTGGATGAATAGTGAGTTTCCCTCGTGGTTAGTAAATCTTGTAACAATTGATCTATCTCAATAAAATTACAAGTTTTGCTGTAAAAA
>NC_133315.1:14632429-14651357 GCF_012295235.1 Primulina huaijiensis | reverse complement strand
CGAGCCGAGCCGAGCTCTTAAATGTTTGAGCTTGGTTCGTTTATAATCGAGCCGAACTCGAGCTTTATTTAACGAATATATGTATGGCTCACGAGCTTATTCAAACCTTTATCGAGTCTAAACAAGCTTAATAAATATGAATTATACATTTAAATTTTCATTAAATTAATTAAAAAATAAATTAAATATTTAAAGAAAAATATATTATTCTTATTAAAATTTGTAAATTTATTATAATAAATAAATTTAATAGATTTTTTTATATATTTCATAAATAATATGCAAAATCAATAAATCAAATATCAAAACTATTATTTTTTCATCTAAAAGATTAATCATGAACTTACCAACGAACATGTTCACGAACTAACGAGGCGAGTACTGTAAAGCTTGAGTTTGGTTTGTTTATCTTAACGAGCCTCATTAAACGAGATCAAACGAGCTTCTATCGAATCGAACTTCAAATAACTCACAAACGATTTGGTTCGTTTACTTCTCTATTATCAAGAAATCTGTTCAAGAAAGAGACCCTTTCTCCATCTCTTTCTGACGGTCCCACCACCCTTCAATCCCACCTGTGCACACGCAGGTGGCAAATGGCATATGTAATACAATGCCTTCCCTCCTGCTGCCATTTACAAAAGCTAGAGAGATATGTCTTCTCTCTCACACAGACACGCACTGTTACTTTCACCTTTTCCAACCTTTTCTTCTTTTCTCCCGGCTTTTGGACTTTAATGGCTATTTTGCTCCATTTCTAATGAGTGTTGGTGGGTTTCCTATTTGGACCACTCTCTTTTTGGTCGGTTTGGAATTAGATACGCTCCCACCTGAGCAATAGAGTTCCATCTTTCTGCATTTTTCTTGGTTTGCGTTTGTGGGTATGCTTGTAAATGCTGCCAAGATTTAATCTTTTTTCCCTTTAGCTTTTTGTTCTTGTTCTAAAGGTTTAGTGTAAAATGCGGGGAATCCAATCGTTGTGACAAAATACCGATTTCTCAGAGAGATTTTATATCTTGATCCGGAGTTTTCATTTCCCAAATGGGCTTCAAATTTTATGTTTGGAGGAATCTGATGTTGTTGAATGTTGATAATTAAAGGGATTAAAGATTGATCGTCGCTATAGCCTTTGAAGCATGCATACACATAGCTCATTGCTTGATTGTTTGATGTGATCATATATTCTATAAGATCTACTTGAAGGCAAGTTTGGATGACTTGCATATTCTAATCAAATCTTGAGTTTCTCAAATGGATGGAAAGATTGCAAGAAATTTCTGGTAAAATAGTTCTAATTGCAGTATGCATTTTGAATCTTGGGTAGAAACAGAAGATCCATGAAGGCAAAATGCTGTTTTCTTGACAGAAACAGAAAGCTACATTAATTTGAGCTATACTCTTTTGTACATCTGTCTGCATGTTGGATCCATTTTCAGGTAACTATCCTAATTTGAAAATTTGCATTTTAATTTACTTCTCAAGTACGTCTATATATACATAGAAATTAGAATCTTTGTTTTTCTCGCTGATTTAGTTCTTTTGTGTCTTTTCTGTAAATTGAAGAGTTTTTAGATGTAAAACATAAGTATGTTTTACATTTTTAAAGTAACTGCGTATGAAATTTTTGTATGACAAGAAATTATGTTGCTCGGTCTTGAATTTCGACCGCCATGGTTAGAACATTCTCTTTTAGTACATGCCTTTGCTTCCAAACATGATTTTTTTCACGAAAATGTAATGACATGGAATGGAAGTTCATTGCGTTGGATAAGACGAAGAGAGCATTTTTTGATGGCTGACTTAATAGAATCAATTGCAAGCATATCTACCGAATTATTCCTGTAGTAAAGTTTAAAATTTTATTTTCTGTTTGTTTGTGGATACCAGCATAGTCTGTTTCGAAAATATTAGTTGGAGCTTGTGTTTATCTGGATTATTTGATATTGCTTCTAAGTACCTTTTTTCTTCTTTTCTTTTTATTTTCAACTTAGTTCATCCATTGGCAATTAATTTTTTATTTAGCTTGCAGGTTGCAGCAGACAGATAACGAAATGATTTCATGACACTGAAGTGAGAACATCACACATCACTTGTTATGGCTATGAGATCAAAAAGACGCCTTTCACGGGGTGAAAGGAATCAAGCAAGTTGTATATGGGGTTTGATTAGCGTATTTAGATTCGGTCATGGTCGTTCCACCCATAGATTGCTTGGAAATAGAATGCGAGCAAGCAAGCAATCTGTTGGTAAGATTTACGCCTGCAAGTGTTACCCTTTTTCAAGAATCAAAGTTATTTTTAATCCGATACCTGTTTTATTTTAACTCAATTCCTGTGATTCTGCAGTTGCTCCTTCGAATGCCAAAAGAATTCTATCTGGCCATACTGAAAAATCTGAAGTAGTTTCTGTAAGTTTAGGTATCTTTTCCTAATTGACATATTATTTATCTGTCTGCTTTATTGATTTCATTCAGAATGTCAGGATGTTGAAGAAAAGAAGATGGCAAGGGCTGTTGTTGTCAAGACTAGAGTGAAGGCACTTATGGAAGAGGAAATGTTGAACGAGCAAGGTTCAACAAAGCAGTCAAATGTCTCTGATACAGGTTTCAGGAAAAACGATTCGCAAAAAGAATCCCGAGTAAAAAAGAATCACAGGCGAAAGAACAAAGCTTACAGTAGTTACTCAGGCAATATGGAAGTCTCCAAGTTCGATGCTGAAATTTGCTTGATGCCTGAAGAATCTTGTGAACCCCAATTGCAAAACTCATCGGACATTCTTGATCTTGAAATGACTATGGAAGAGTTAGCATCCTGGATTAGTGAGAGAAACACAAAGTGCACGAACCGTGATTTATGTAGTGAACCTCATAATCCAGCTGGTCAGACTGTCGTGGTTGGAGAGAATATAGTTGCAGCGATAAAGGCACTTGTAGAACAGAGACTAAATAACTATATAAATTTAGGGGAAGAAGGGAAATGTTGTTCAAAAGAATTGATGGATACCTTCGGTTCAAATGAGGGATTGTTCTTAAAACTGCTATATGATCCAAACTCTGCTCTGGTTCAGCACATACAGAGTTCAAAAGTTGCTCGGTTCGAAAAAGACCAAAAGCTTGGTTCGGTGACTGAATCCCATGTGTCTGAAGAGAAGCCAACAAACTTAAAAGATGATGGATTTAGTAGTCGTAAACAGCACCACTTCTTCCGCCGAAGGAGCAAATCTCTTGATAGCTTCGCTTCTGAAAGAGATAAGGAAATTGTAATCTCAAGGCCTGGATCTAAAGGGTTACAGAGCCCTGATACTGCTGCCAGATATTCACCACATTCACCATGTAATTTTGTTGATAATCCACACAACGAGAGAAATAGGTCCCAGTTTTCTTTCAGTGAAATTAAAAGAAAGCTTAAGAATGCAATGGGAAAAGAGAGACATGGAATTTCTTATGATGGTATTATCCACGGATCTTGTTCTAAGCAACAAAATACGAACAATATTGAGGATAAAGGTCAAGTCTTTGGCTGGAAGTCTCCTAACAGGAACCATTTCTACTCTGAAAGAATTGAGAATCCTTCTACCATTCTTAAGAGGGGTGAACTAGCCAGCAAATCAAGAGATAAAGGTTTGAAAGTTGTGAAGGAAATATGCCAATATCTGAATTTTGGGGAATCTAACATCTATATTGAAGCTAAGAAGCATCTCTGTGAGATGCAGAATAATGTAGATGTAAATGCAAATTCAACGAGTCGGCAGCTGCCCAAATCCTTAGGTGGGACTCTTTGTCTACCTGAATATAATAGTTCCCCATTCTGCAGCCCGAGAAAACATGTAGATGACATCTTCATAACTGCCCTGATGAGATTATCTCCGCAGGGCATAGTTAAAAACAATGTTAGTGCGTTAGTGCAAGAAAATCATATCACTCAAGCAAGTCTGGATAGGCAAAACTATGAGAATATGTCATATCCCCTCTATGACAAAGTACTATCTTCCAATACCAATATCATTGTTCCCTGCCGAGAGGATCATGAAAATTCCTCCGAAATTCAATCCTGTACAGAGCATTACACTATTCTCGAAGGTGAATATTGTTTATACAATAAAAATTGTTGTAAAGTCAAGTAACTCTGCTGGTTGGTGCTGAAATTTTTTCTTTGAGCTACAGTTCCTAGTTATTCTTCAAAACTTTTGGGGATTGAAGAAATGAATGAATCAAGGCCCGATGAAGCGGGTGAAATTATTAGTGTTTCTAGCGAGTTACCCAGCAATGCAAACCAAATTGATAATCAGGATGGAGACATCCAGGAAATCGACAGTGAAGAAAGTTCTTCCCAATGCCTGAAAGATTCTAGCCTAGGATCCAAATCGGTGAAAATTCCTATTTGTTGATTCTTTGCTCCCATAAAATTTCATTATTGTCTTGTTCTTCTTATCGTTTTCTTAGAATGACCTGCATTTTCTTTTATTTTCAAGGATTTATTTAGAGAGGATCAATTATTGTCTTCTCCAGCATTACCCCCTGTGCATTCTCCAGGAGCCAGGGAAACCAAAGATTCTGAGGATGCAATTAACAATACAGATCGAACCAGTCCCATATCTGTCCTAGAGCCATTATTCACAGATGATGATATCAGTCCTGCAAGCACACGTCAACCAGGTTAGATTGCTCATAAATAATTTGGGATCTCTTTGCTTTTTATCTTTCATCTTGATATTAAACTAACTGTGGCATTCAGTTGGAAAAGGCATTGAACCTCGACAACTCCATTTTGAAGAGCAATCTTGTGCAAGTGAACAAGAAGGAACTTGTATGAAAATTTCGCTTGAGGATGAAGAATCAGCATTTGAATATGTGGAAGCTGTGTTGCTTGGTTCTGGATTGAACTGGGATGAATTTCTTTTAAGATGGTTCTCTCTCATTGAAGTTCTCGATCCTTCATTGTTTGATGAAGTTGAGTTATTTTCTAGCCGACCACGGCACGATCAAAAACTTCTTTTTGATTGTTCTAATGTAGTTCTAAAGGAAGTGTGTGAGGCACATTTCGAGTGCTTGACTGGAATATCAAGTCTTTCACATAATATTCTGCCAGTTCCAACTGGGATGGATCTAATTAACGAGGTATGGAAACAAGTCGAATGGCATCTCTTATGGTCTCCTGTGCCTCATTCTCTGGATGAGCTTGTCAAAACTGACATAGAAAAATTTGGAAAACATCCAAGCATCCGGTCAGATATTGAACTTACCGGTTATGATATGGGGGAAACCATTTTTGATGAACTGGTGGAAGATACAGTTCTGACCTTCCTAAATGATACTATCATAGACGATGATTCATGATACTTGGATGAAAATGTAACAATACTTTTTAGTCCTCATTTGGAGAGAGCAGCATGATGCCGGAAGCTTGTGGACATACCTCGATGCTGACTAATGTGAGACTTTTTCTTGATTTTATGAGTCTGCGAATAAATTATCATTTTCTTTCTGGTTTTTCCAATGAATAGGGGGATACCGTGAGTGATCAGAAGCTTGAAATACGGCTTCATTATGTGTTCAGTAGATCTAAGCCGTTATTAGGAAACAAGGTGTTGGTGTGGCGTGCTATATATAGTTTTCTGGATTTTGTGATTGTTTTAGCGAGTGTCTGCATCTATAGGTTTATAGTTTTGAGTATATGTTTAGTTTTGTGATGACAGAATGAACAAGATGAGTTGTAAATTGAAAATTATAGCAAAGGGATGCCAAGTAAAATATGTCAGAATGGAAGAAACGGGTTATTGATATTGCTGATCATAAGAATCAGATTCAACGAAATAGTTGTTGTATGACTAATCATCTCAGACGAGTATTATGAATGGCTATTATAATCATAGATTAGTATCCTCTTTTGATTAAGTACATGTGTTGAGATGAAAACCCATTTGAACTTCCTTTGTTTAATCATTGCATAATTTTAGTAAACATAAGCGTCAATCTCCTCCTATACATGTCAACAATTGTATAGTCCTGGCATTTGAATGAAGGAGCTAATTACGTCAAAATTTCTCATTTCTGTTCTGAAAACACGTGTCTATCAAGAGGGCTCGTAGACTCCGAGATCGAATCACATAAGGCGTGCACCTACTGGCTTGTAGTCGTGTCTATTTGCATTGTCTGTTCCATGTTCCTAGGAGTTCTTGAAAAACCTACTCTTGTTTCTTCATGGTTTTATCTACAAAAAGAACATCATCAATCCAGGCAACAATGTTGAATGCCAAGCTTTCCAACACTCTGGAGTAGCTCTCTAGAATTGCTTGTCCTACATCCTGCGTGCACGAACCGAATCATTCATTTCCGTGTCGAAATGAATATCAAGATATTCGATTAATGAATTTGGACAAGAGACTTACCATGTTGTATTGGATTTTACACATATCAAGTGTCGTTTGAGAAAGTTTTGGGTATCTGAGTTTCAAACATAACAATAAGGTATCGGCTCTGTTTGCTAAGAGATGATTCTTGTCACTTCGATCTATGTCAGAAACAATGTCCTTAACCATGCCCCATGATGATTTTGTGTGAGCCGTGCACATTTTACGACGCCAAGTGTACATGGACGACTCGATCTTGTCCGCCAGTTCGAGGGCTTCGTGTTCCGAACTTATGTTGAGTGAGTCAAGAAGATGATCAGCTGAGAATTTCTGAGCATTGTACATGTATTTGTAAATTGCATCTCCTACACTTGCTTTTCCACTCTACAATAACATAAAACCAGATCATAAGGTAAGATTTAGGACATTATAGGTGATAATAAGATTTAACATTCACAATTGAGTTTATTACCTTCGGAAGAGAGGCCATGAACGATTCTGGAATCTGCATTTCAGCAAGAATGCCACTGTTTATAGCCATAGCAGCCTTGTGGATTTGGTTGGCAATGTCGCGCTTTTTTCGTAAATGCTTCTTTGATTCCTCAGAGAGCCCATCTGTGGGTATACATGGAACAGGCAACCACCACTTCTCTTCTTCTTTGTGTACAGGTTTCTGAGGTTGAATTATCCTCCTAAACGACCCAGAATGTGTCGAATTCCCGGATATACTACCTTGTTCTGCATACCAAAACTCAGTCTCCTTAAAGCTCTCCAATATGTCCTGTTCAATACATTGGTTTCATCCTCAGTTTAACCTCCAAACATTCTTGCTTGAATCGATAGAAAGTTCAACAGATAGTGAGAACAGTAAAAATTTTCTCGAATGTTTGACTTCAAAATTCGGAGTAAGCGATTTTTTCTTGCTATTTTTGGATATGAAACGGCGTTTTAACACATCCCCGAAGGGAAATGACAGCGTATTGTTTCGAATTTCAAATATTTACCAGTAGCATTGCATCAAGTTTCTTCAAGGCAGGAAGGTTGATGTGAATGTCAGGTCTTGGTCTACTTGTCATCACCTGCAAATGAATTCTTCCTCCGTCATTAAGACGCAGTCGTCCCTCTCAAAAAAATAATATGTCGTGCCGAAAAAAGTAACCAAATTCTTGGATCCAATGGTGTTAAATATGGCCTAAAAACCTGGATGTTGAATGTGCGTATGTGTGTATGTATAGACGCACCTCTAAAGTAGTCCCATCTTTCAAACTATGCAAAGTTGGACTCAATTCCACCATGTAATCACATACAGATAACAGACAATTCATTTCTCTTTTCCACATCATCTTCCTATCAAGATTCAAAGGCTCTAATCTCTGATGCTGACCAAATATTGAAGCTGCATCACATAAAACTATAATTAGATGCAGCCTATGGATAAAAACCAGATTTCAAAAATACAAAACCCGCGTTCGATTAAACTTCCCGTGGAGTTTCAAATCTTACCATAGAGATTTGTGATGGCATTTGAGATTGTGATAGCAGTGGGCACCCCTGTACCACTTCCAGACATATCCTCTCCCAATAATAGCTTTGAAAATCTCTCCTTCATCAATTCCAACTCTGTAAATTATACCCAAAGCCACAAACCATTGACATTAAACTCATCATATGAAACAAAAAATGTGCAAAAATTATACTCATATTTATATGTACTATATACACATGAATTTGCATGAGCGCAACCACAAATAGATTCTGGTCACCAATTCTTGATGACTTCATGCATTACTTGATCAAAAACAGAGAAAAAATCTAACCTAAATCAAGCATCTCCTCATCCATTCCTTGCTTGTGCTGCTTCATGCATAATCTCGCAAGTGCAGCTCTGGCTGGAGACTTGAGGCCCTGCCAGCTGAGTGGAGAGGCTGCCTCAGAACAGGTGATGTCGTCTGTTTGCCCCGAAAACGCCGAGGTCTCGGAATTAGTCCTGCAGTAGGCGAAAGAATCGCCACTCGAAGTCGAGTAACTCATGGTTTCTGTGTTTAATGATGGACCGGTAGAAAGTGAAAGGCGATATCCCAAATCATTGTTCTCATCATGAGAATTTGACGTGCTTCTGTCCATTTTCTTGATTTTTCAATATGTAGGCTTCTGGTTTAATGTGTTAGGAACCAAAATATGCAATGGAAAACTGTCTACTTCTGTCAAGAAATCACTTAAATATTATCATGCCATAAAAGAGACAATATTCTTGAAACGAAGAACGCAGAATCCGCAGAGAAAACTTGTATATTTTTGTCAAGAAATCACTTGAATAAGTTATAACAGAAAAGGGGTATGAATATGAAAATCTTATATTCTAAATTTGAATGCGAGAAACTAGCCGGGAACTGCAAAAAGTCATTGAAATAGAAAAGGCAAATATTCGATAATTGAAGATCTTTATCAAGAAAAAGAGCAACTATCATTGTTTATATCAGAACTTTGGATTTTTTTTAAGAAAATCTTGATATATTATCTTTTATACCTTTTGATTAGTAGAGTTTGAAATTCAAAGAGTTAGAAGTTAATTTGAAATTGAAACAGTTCCCTCTACATATCTGCAAAAACTTTACCTTAAAGAAAGCAGAATTTGTTCATGCGAATACCATGTGGTCGGAATCTTAAACTACAAGCCATAGTTGCTAAAGATGTTGAAGTTTCATTCTGAGAGGAAAATAAAGCCAAACATCAATAGTTGCTAAAGATGTTGAAGTTTCATTCTGAGAGGAAAATAAAGCCAAACATCAACTATAATTTGATCAAAATATGCAAAAGTTTAATATTTGTGTGTAGAATGGATTACATGATGAGTGAACTTATATTATACATTTTTTTATACAGAAATATTTATTTAATTAAGTATATTTTAAATAATTTCTTTTATTTAGATTGAATGGCCTTTTGCAATAAAACTTATTTTATTTTTTGTTTTTAATATTTATCTATTTTTATTTTAGGGGTTATGGGTTTTTTTTAATGAGGAATAAAAAAATATCAACTCAATCATCACGATATAACGATAAAATATTTGGAGTATAACATGATAAAATGATAATTCAGACACTAATAAGGGATAAAAATTATATGAGAATCAACTCCAAATATTTGGATTTATATATGTAAGGCGAACTACGATAGAAAGTCGTCGTATTATAGAAATGATACCATTTATGGAAACTTTGTCAAGTTGCAAGAATACGTCAAAAAATGGATAATAGGGTAGTTGTGTTAGTAAATAATTACGAAATAGTTATTCATTTTATTAGGTTGTCATATAAAATTTTAATTAGCATATGGCACGGAGATGGCCATTAATAGTTTCTATTAAAATTGTTGTTTCGTTTCAAATTTATTAAATTCATTGTTTTCTATTTAAAATTTCGCCACAAAATATTATCTTATCTGTAACTTATGATAATATGATCACAATAATAAAGTTACTTATAGGGCAAAAACTTGTGCGAGACGGTCTCACGGGTCGTATTTGTGAGACGGATCTCTTATTTGAGTCATTCATAAAAAAATATTACTTTTTATGCTAAGAGTATTACTTTATATTGTGAATATGGGTAGTATCGACGCGTCTCACAGATTAAGATCCGTGAGACGGTCTCACATGAGACCCACTCTATTTATAGATACCTGTCATTATATAATTTTGATGCTAGAACATATAATAATTTCAAATATTTCTTTTAAAGAAAATTATTTAGTGGATTTTATTATGTATAAATTTTTTTAATGCAGATAGAACCCGCAATCGTTATTCGTTGATGTATACTAGATAATTATTATGTATAATTTTCATGGTCTCGAAGGTGTGAAACAATATAAAAAAAAATATATGCATTATGCCATGAATGAACTATTCTAGGTGAATTGAAACTTAGTATAAATAAACTTTATAGTATTTTAATAAATGATTAAATTAGAATTTGGTCCATTTGATGGACGTGCATACCATTATGTGTTCCAAGTGAATATTAGAACGTGCGATGGAGTGGAATTTTATAATTTTAGGTCAATGGGAAAAATGTGCACGACTCATTATTTATGAATTATCTTTTTTTTTCAAAAATAAATATTTTATCTATTAATTTTTCAATAATGGTGTGTAATACGTATAAAGTTTGTTTTCATTATTTCTTAGGACATGCTTGTCATCAATTCTTTTTTACTTGAAAATCAATAAATAAAATATTTATTAAATGGCATGGACTTTTGCATATTTCACTAAAATATTTATATATTCAAGTTGGACCAAATTTGACAATTTGATTGACATTCCTGGAAAAATGTTTTTTAAAATTATCATTGATGTTACTGAAAATGTGCATATGCCACTTAAGAGATTTGTTTGGAATTTTTCGTAAAGAATTGAGAAATTTTGATTGTTTTTGGGGGAGTCTTGGAGTTCTTATGTGAGACTAATCTTAAAAATCACGAAATTAAAACATGTTCGAGATTCAATTATAATACTTCTCTAAGAAAAATTGAAATGAGATGTCGAATAATGAAGAAGAGATATTTCTCGTTTTTGGTGAGCCTCACCCCATCTTACGACTAAGCATGTATATAAAATAGATTTTTCGGTGTAACATAGTTATTTTCGATTGTCATCGTCTGTAAACCTACTGTGAATTATTAGTTCATAAAAAATTCTATGGTAATACCAATATACAAACCGTGTAAAAAATATTATCAATAAATATCTTAGTTATTCTTGCGATTGTCAATAAAAAATTTATTCCTATAACTAGGGATGTCAATTTCCTCCAAATCCAATAGAGAATCCAATACTCGAATTGAATGGAGGAGGGTATGAATGATATTTTTTACTCTATTATATAAATGAGTAATCAGATACGAGAATTTTTGGATATGAGGATGGAGGNAATATGGAGTTGATGTTATTTTTATAGAATAATGATGTTAGGATAAATAATTTCTAATATTTTGTTATTTCTTTTATACTATTTAATTTAATAATTTTAATATTTATTTTTTTCCTTATTATTTTCAAAAATTTAGTAAATATTCATGATTACTCGAAATAATTCAAATTTGAGAAAAACAATTATAGATGATAATATGATATTTGGTTATAAATGAATATTCAATCCTTCGATGAATTTGATGAATATGAGGATGAAAATGAAATTTAATATTAGACGAGGATGAGTATGAGGATTATGCTAAATATAATAAATGAGAATGAGAACATATGATATAAAATCCTAATCAAATCTGACCTATCGTCATCCCTACCTATAAATGATAATCTTCCATTCCAAAGACTTATAATTGTCCTGCGTATTGATTTCCCTATATGGTTCTCCTCTAGCATGATTTTTGTTCTTTTCATTTGCAAAGCAATCCGCAAAAAAATAATATAACAATAATAAAAGCGAAGAAAATATCATAATTATGTATCGTAAATTTGTCACGCATTGATATTTAAGTTACTATAAAAGTTTATTATAACGAACAAATATTTTGTCTCATGAACGGATATGATATCGTCCTTCCACAAATACTAAAATTCTAAAAATAGTTAATGGATAAAACCCACAAATAGATTAGAAATATATAGGAGAAATTAAAGAGTACCGATTATTATTGTATTTTCGAGATTTTTAATAAATACATGAAAATACGAGACATAATACTTTGGTGAAATCATCGTTTGACCAACAAATGCACCTTCCGTAAAATAATCCTCGTCCACAATTTTGAGACTTTTGCAATAAGAAATTTTATTTCATTAATTGAATGAATTTAATATATCCATTAAATGAAGGATTTAAAATATCATATATTTTTAATTAATTTTTTTTTTCATTTTTAATACTTTCCTTCTTATGTAACGATTTGTTTGAGAAATAAATAGTATTGTAGTGTCATTAATTTTCAATATATTGGACATGTTTCACCAAATTAGTTAATTGATACCGGATTTCTAAAAATTGGAGGCATTCAAGGTCTCCTAATTCATGATTAAAATTATTTTGTTCTAGTTTGTAATTATTTTTTTGAATATAGTGTAATTTTTAAAAGAAATATAATGATACAATTATATTAAATATATTTTCAATTTATCTATATTATATATAATAATTACGCAGAGCGACACCAAAATTTTTCTCGAAATTACTCTCATATTATTCCATATATTATATACATGCATCGCGTGTCAGATGATATTAGTATATCACAAAAACTCATGTGAGACGGTCTCACGGGTCAATTTTGTGAAACATATATTCTATATGGGTCACCCACGAAAAAATATTACTTTTTATGTCAAAGATATTAATTTTTATTATAAATATGGACATGATTGATCCGTCTCACAAATAAAAATCCATGAGATCGCCTTATGAAATACCTACTTCTAGTATATATAATTTGTGAGTTTTTGAACTTTAAAAAATTAATAAGATATGACAGCAACAAGTAGATTATATATATTTATTAAAATGTGGGGAAAAAAAACTTTTTTAAGTTAATATAATAATGTAAAATTCAAGAAGTCGAGCGGTTATATATATATTTTAAATATATTTTTTTAATATTAAATAAAAACATTGGCAAATGGGATGGTCTTTTTATCATTCCTCATTTGGCGGAAATTTATAAAATAATCTTGATTAATATTTTTTAAAAAATAATCTCTTTAAATGTATTTAACTATTTTTTTTAAGAAAATGAATTAAAAGGATATTCGAAAGTTTCATTTTCTTAAAAAAAAAATATTGGATCAATTTTTTTTAATAAAAAAAAACTCACTTTATTTGGTTGGTCTTTGATAGTTCAGCAAGCTACTGCTAAGAAACGAACATGCAGAAACTCTCATGTAACCATCCGGCGATATCACGCCATAGTCAAAGAAAATGTGGTAAGACGAAGTATTCTAAACTAAGAAAAACCCAAAATCCAAACCACGTAAACGGATTTTTTTCCTCTTTTTTTAATCCAGTCAATCAGCTTGGACGAATTGTCCTAAGTTTTCGATTTTTCAGTTGTAATTTAACAAAAAAGACAATGCTACGAGTTATGGGATTGTCCGATGGTGATCGGGACTCTTTTGGACTGTCCTCCATCAGCAGTTGCAACTGTAACACGGTTGGTTGACCATGATTGAGGTTATCTATGTTGAGCTTTGTGGTTATTCTTGAACTTTTCATTTCCTTTAATAACGCCAGCTTAGTGTTTAGAGAAGTGTCTCTGGGAACAGGGTTCGTTCTTTTCTCTCTCATGGAAGATCAGAGGCATCGCTCTTCGTCTGCTAAGGTAAAAAAACCAGTTTTGTACACCATATACAAAGCATAAACCTTTTCGGTTACTGAATATGCAAACTTGTGATGTTGTTTGGGACTATAGTTGTGCTGTTTATCTACTGCTAAGAATTTCGATAATGGATTTCCTAATGAAAATAATCCGCACCGAAAGGGTGTATTCAAAATTTTCATGTTTGTGGCAGTCTTTTAAGATTAGTTTTGTGAAATATTCAAGCTTTTAATTTGGTTGGTGTCTGAGACACTAGTGCAATATTGTGTTCTTGTGAATATTGTGTTTTTTGCTTCTTCATACTTCTAGTTTTAGTTGCGTGCCATGATGCTTTGTTTTCCTTTACTGACTTGGGATTAACCATCTTGTTCTTTCTATAACAGATCCCATCTCATGGAGGGGAGTGGGACGGTCCATACCGGCTCTTGTTTTGTTCGAGCAAGGGCGATAAAGCCGGTGTTATCCATGAACTCAAGAAAGGTGTGGATGCCAACCTAGCCGACTATGACAAGAGAACAGCTCTTCACTTGGCATCATGTGAGGGTTGCACAGAGATAGTTGATCTACTTCTTGATAAAGGAGCTGATGTGAACTCCATGGATCGTTGGGGTCGCACTGTGAGTACTTCTTAACATCTCTCAACTATAAGGTCACATGATTTACAAACCAGTGTAGCTATTAGTTGTGATTCAAGACTTGGGTAAGTTATCTTGTACTGCATCAATGACCAAAGTTAATAGCATTAGAAGATTCTTTGGGCCTATACCATGTGCTGCTGCGCAACCATGCTACTATTTTAATATGCCGTATAAGTTTTTTCCAAAATATGTTTAACGGGTTATATATTGAAATACATTGCAGGCACTGTCTGATGCTCGTACCTTTGGCCATGAAGACATATGCAAAATTCTGGAAGCTCATGGTGGAACTGACCCGGTATATTATGCTTCAGCTATATATTTACCAGCTAAAGTAGTCAATGTTTGTTTTAGAACAATATTTTCTAACATTTTTGTTCTAGTTATATATGCGTATGTTTTGCTAGTTCAGTTATATTTCCAACCACGCAGGTGGTGTTTACAAACAGCTTTAGGATTGTCGCTTTATCTTTTGGCTTTTATAATAGCAAACATTTCATGTCAATTTGCTTGCAACAGATGGGGGTTAATTCTCAAGCTCCATATTGTGAAATTGACAGCAGTGAAGTGAACATGGGTGAAGGCACACTTATAGGAGAAGTAATTTCTCTTTCCTGATACCAAGGCAATCATCTCCTATAAAACCACCTGTATCTTTTTGTTAATGTTTTTCATCTTTGAAATTCTCTAGTCCGAAGACATATCCCACACATTTTAATATAGAATCTTTATCGTATGTTTTACTGGAAATCGATTGTTTTACGTGATACTGATATTACGAATAAACGACAGGGTGCCTATGGTGAAGTGTACTTAGTCAAATGGCGTGGTACAGAAGTTGCTGCAAAAACAATTCGTTCTTCCATTGCATCAAACAAGACAGTAAAGTGAGTTTATCTTATTGGGGAAAAACACTGTTTAAATCTTAACAAGGCAAACAGACATTTCTAACTTTTATTTGGTTTATTTCGGTAATTATCTATATTCTATAGTTGAATCCATATGAAAAGAGAAGCATTAATTAAGGGTGCAACATTGCCTAGAAGGATTATGGAATAGTATCTGTCATCTGTTTCATTTGATTTCGATTGGCTGATATATTACAGGGATAACTTCCTAAAGGAACTGGCCTTGTGGCAAAAATTGCGACACCCTAACATCGTGCAGTTCCTTGGTGTTTTGAAGTATCCTGATCACTTGGTCTTCCTCACTGAGTATCTACAAAATGTATGTATTACTCGGAAATCTATCGTTGTTTTTTAACGCATGAAATAATGCTTATGTAAATGGAAATTCTAGGGAAGTTTGTATGACATATTGAGAAGGAAGGGAAGACTTGATATGCCGACTGCAGTTGCATATTCTCTTGACATAGCTAGGTATATATACATACTCTGAATTCGTGGTCACTCTTCCAACTCATACAGAATAGTTTAAAATTTTATGTGATTTTCTAAACAATCAAGTTTCTGGAATCGCCCCCCACCCTGACCACGCCCCCCCTCCTTGAATTCCAAGGTCTCTCACGCTAGATGCAATGTGATGCAAGACTGTGTTATTTTGGCGTACAGTGACAAAAATGTCGAGGAGGACATACTAATACTTGTCCATCTTCATCATAAGGAGTACTATTGCTCACATATTTTCTTCGGATTCAGGGAAAATTATTGTAAATTTTACAGATACTAAGTTCATTTGTAGAGGTCATTATTTGTTGCCACCCCCACAAATATTAATGTAACAAAATCAAGCTTTTGTTTATTCCTGCAGAGGCATGAATTATCTGCATCAACATACTCCGCATGCTATAATCCACCGCGATTTGACACCCAGGTCTGAATTGTAGTTTCACAGTATTGTTCTGCTAACATGCATTTTATCATTCTTGAAATGACATACTATATTTCTTCTAGACATTACATCATCGAAGATTCCTTGCAGGAATGTTTTGCAGAACGACGCAGGGCACCTTAAGGTCACAGATTTCGGGCTTAGCAAAATCACACAAGGAAAGGACGTCGGTTATAAAATGACCGGTGGAACTGGAACATGTACTAGTGGATACTTCTTGCAATCCTTCGCAGTTTTGAATAATGATAAAAACTCTTACAAGATGCTTTTGTGACTTTTGTCAGATCGCTACATGGCTCCAGAAGTCTATCGTCGAGAATCATATGGAAAAAGTGTAGATGTCTTCTCTTTTGCTTTGATTGTCCACGAGGTAAATTGACTTGTTAAGTTTTGTTACATGTAATTGGAAACTTCTTGTGTTCTTACGCTACCATTCATGTGTTTTAAAGTTTTGTTACATGCAAGACGGTCAAGTATAAGGTTTTCTTGTATAGCATATAAACGAATATAGTCATTTGCTGCCAACCTGCGACCAAATACTGCTCATATATAGTTTGTACGTAGATGTTTCAAGGAGGACCGTCAAATAGGGGAGAGGATGCAGAAAAGTTGGCAGATAAACGAGCTTACGAAGATTCAAGGCCATATCTCTCATCAATTTTGTACCCTGAACCGATCAAGAAGTGAGTTTATCGGTCTCTCTACAGTTCCTATCCTATCCTTAGCTTATTACCATTTGACTTTATGAAAACTTGGCGGTGCCTAGCTATGTCCTAATGCCATGTAACGTTTCACAAGAAGTTAATGGCCAGTTTAAATGTTTGCAAGCAAAACAATTGCCTCATTGCAAAAGTATAGGTTTATGCTTATGCAATTTCCTTTCATTCATCTTCTATGTATCATACATATACTACTTGGTTCGAATAAAGTTCACTGTCGAATGAAAAAAGGTTACTTTGGTGGCAGACTCCTACAAGATTGCTGGCATAAGAATCCTGATCGAAGGCCTACATTTGAAGAGATCATCTTGCACTTGGAGACCATTCAAGAGAAGCTCGAAAGTAAAACCATTGGAGCCTGCTGTAGATGTGTTGTCTTGTAAAAGGAGCTCATAGCATTAATGTGCATATTATATATCTGTGTTTTTGGCCAAAAAGGCTTCTCGATTTCGAAATGTATCGAAGTCTTGGGTAGTAAAAAACAAAAAGATGCTGTAAAACCAATAAAGATTTCTTTTTCGATTGTACCATGACTTTACATCTTTCAGTTTGTAATAACTCAAATTTTTATTCGTAAAAACTTTCAGGTTTACGGGGAAATATTTAAAATATACACGCAAACAATACTTGATGAACGTGAGAAAGAACCCTCGTTGAAGATGTACCCAAGATAACTCGATTTCAATCTTGCTTAATAAACTCGAGTTGCTTAGCAAGTTGCATTCTGCAAAAAATTTCTACATGCTTACAATGCTACTTTTATATTCACCACTATTGAACTGTATAAAAGCTTTGAACGCTGAAAGGAGATCCAAGCAACAACATATACAAACTTTGACCAAGAAATCTTACAACAGATTTTAACGGCCTACGGGTGTTTCTCTATAGCAGGAGAAGGTAGCTTGCTAGTCCCATTTTGAACTTTCTTATCCTGTCCAAAGACAAACTCTTTCACAGATCGTTCAGCCGATAATATCGCATTTTTTATCTGTAATTTCAAAAGGAATACTGACAACATTAGACTGAGAGCCACACCTCATTTGGATTAGGCATTAACGAAACAAATTCAAGATTAGCTGAGTATGAACTGCATTGCATTAGCAGAAATATTTATTATTCCAAGTCAAACAATTCCAATAGTCACCGCACGACTAAACTATCTACCAGATAAAGACACGAGAACTAGATGAAATTGTAAAAATAGAATTGCAATGGAAATGCTATGCAAAGTTTTTCCTCCAACAGGCTGTTCCTTATTCCTACTGGACCCCCTACACCTGCCTCATGTTCCCTTGCTTCCCATTGCTCCTCTATTATTTCACTCATAGTTGGAGTCGTAGCTCGTAACAGCTACTGTTTAACGGTAACCTTCATGAGAAACCAATGTTAATCGAACATCAAATAATTGCTTCCGCTGAAATGACTTTGCACAGAAGTTTCTTTGGTTGGTTTTTCATTAAAAAAGTTTCTGTTACCAATCACAAACATTCTCCTCGGAGAGAAGGCACACTGGACTGGCATTCAGCTGAGCTTCTATTGTCATCTTGTCGGCTAAACGATTCTTTATCATCAATTTCCTTTTCGGTATTTGTCGACTGAGGATTAATGAGGAGGGACCACATGCTGCCTTTTTGAAGAGAAAATAAAATTGAAAACGTGGTTGGAGGAATCTTCAACGAAATTTCACGGGAATTACGTGAGAAGACAGAAGACGCGTTTTATACGCGTCTTCACACGGTCAAGAGGCTCTATAAATAGAGCTCCTCTTTCATTCTGAAATCATCCCTTCTTCGAGTTTTCTCTCATCTAATAGCATTTGAGTGCTTAGTTCTATAATATTTGTGAGGTGTTTTGTTCTCCTGTATTAAGAGAGTGTGTTCTCTTTGGAAACACAGTGAGTGAGTTGTACACGACAAAATATTATAGTGGAAATTCTTTTCATCTTACCTGTGGTTTTTACCCTAATAATTTTTAGGGGTTTTCCACGTAAATCTCGGTGTCCAGTTTATTCTTTATTTTCGGATTTTATTATCTCAAATT
>NC_133315.1:14558913-14630924 GCF_012295235.1 Primulina huaijiensis | reverse complement strand
ATTCTCAATCAAATCTCCAAGTGGGAGAAATGTCGACAAAGAATTAATGAGGAGGGACCACATGCTGCCTTTTTGAAGAGAAAATAAAATTGAAAACGTGGTTGGAGGAATCTTCAACGAAATTTCACGGGAATTACGTGAGAAGACAGAAGACGCGTTTTATACGCGTCTTCACACGGTCAAGAGGCTCTATAAATAGAGCTCCCTCTTTCATTCTGAAATCATCCCTTCTTCGAGTTTTCTCTCATCTAATAGCATTTGAGTGCTTAGTTCTATAATATTTGTGAGGTGTTTTGTTCTCCTGTATTAAGAGAGTGTGTTCTCTTTGAAAACACAGTGAGTGAGTTGTACACGACAAAATATTATAGTGGAAATTCTTTTCATCTTGCCCGTGGTTTTTACCCTAATAATTTTTAGGGGTTTTCCACGTAAATCTCGGTGTCCAGTTTATTCTTTATTTTCGGATTTTATTATCTCAAATTCCGCACATGGGACCAACAGTATTGTCCCGTAAATGCCGTAACAATACCAATAAAGATTAATTCAATCACAGTCTTGCTTAAGAAAAAACTTAACCAGGGCCAACCCAATGGGAGGCGATCCTCACCCCCAAAAATTGCATTAAATCTCCTAAAACATATTCATGGTTCCGCCAAGAACTTAAACCAGTATCAACAATATTTACACAAGAATTCAACCTCAAGTTTCTTCATCTCAATCACCCATGGTTCATAATCTTAATCTCAGGTAAATTGCAAAATCATCACAATAAATTTTTGCAAACTATTACATTTACAGCATGAAATGCACACAAACAACCAGCTAAAATAAAAAATTACGAACATAATCTACGACAAAACACGCACAACACCTCCAGCTCGAACAGAACACGTTATCTTTAAACATCAGAAATTAAACAAAAACCCACAAAATGTCACAAAAATCGATGCAACACGATGCCACCGAAAACACTCACGGGGTCAAGGAGATTGGGTTGATGGCCATAGTCCGCAGTGAGGAAATAAGCAGCAGTGACAGTGGCCACCACTGCTGTGCGCCGCACCAGTTTATCAGTTCTTGGGTCCATTTTCTCCCAATTTCCCGCTCAAAATTTGGGCACCGAAACTCAGACGATGGAGGGTTTCTGCTCTGTTCAAAATTCTGTTGACAAGCGATGAGTTCGGATTTCAACTGCGAGATTTCTAGAAGTTTCAATGGGCTTCCATGTTCTTATTATGATCGGAATTATTATCGTTTTAGTCCTTTAAGTTTCAAAATTATTTTCCCCTCATCATTTGGAATTTTTAAAATTTTAGATTTTTTAGTTTTAATTTTCAATTTTTGATGGAAAAATTACATTTTGGATATCATAATTGCATGTTTCAGATTTCAAATTTTTAATTTTAATTATAAATTTATATTTTTAGTTTTAAATTTGATCCTAAATTTATTAAAATTAAAATTTAGTTTTATATATGTATTTCATTAGATAAATTATTTGGGGGGAAATTGTAAAAAAATACCTTTAAATTTGACGGCATGTGAGTATTCATTAATATAATTAAATATGATTGTTACTTTTAATTTGAATCTTTAGTTTGGAGATCAATGGATGAAGTCATGGACCTAATTGGGGTGTAAACGATATGAATCAAGTTTGAATATCATTCTATTTTAGATCGATTCGATTCGAATTTTTTAAGATTGAGCTCGACTTGAACTTGTCAAATATTCAATTTTCAAGTCCGAGCTCGACTCGTGAAAACATAAAATTACTCGAGCTCAAAAAACCATAGAATAATTTTAGAGTTTAAATTTTGTATTTATACGGACAATAATACCCTTAAATTAAAATAATATATATAGTCATTTGAACAGTTCTCGAGCTACTAGAGTGGTAATAATTAAAAGTCGAACTCGATTCTTGTGAAGTATCAAGCTACTCGAACTCGAATCGAGTTCAACCAAATCAAGCTCGAGTCGAATTTGATCGNATTCAAGTTTTCAACTTATTTATTTTAACATTTTTTTATATTACTGTACATATAATATATATTTTACCATTTTTGGGTCGACAAGAAAATATAATCTTGATAATAACATTACAATCGTTTGTTTTTATATTTTAATGACCTAAATCGGCATTGTGATGAAAAGTGTCGAAACGTGAACAAAAATTAAAAAATAAAAAGTATATACTGAAAACCTAAATAATCAATATAAGAAATTTTATGTAATAATAGAAAGAATAATAAGGTTAATCTTTTAGAACTTGATGATGATATAAATTTGGTTTACTTATTATAACAATTCGAACTGTTATGTAATGGTATAATAATTCAATATCATGTATCATGAGAGGAAAAACGATAAAACACTATAATTCAAGTGAAGACAATAATAATGCAATAAGTGCACTGGTTTTCATAGTGAATATCGTGGGCTAAAAAAGTGGTTTCCACCAATATTAAATGTAACATTTTCTCCACGTACTCAAATAGGATCGATACAATAGAGCATTTATAAGTCAAGGTGAACTCACATTTTCGGACCGAAGTCACGTTGTTCAGAAGAACCATATACCTAGGTTGATAATTCGTTGTTCATTGGACTAAATCTTCGGGCCGAAACTGCGTTGTTGAGTGGACTCAATTTCCGTTAACAATGACCATTGTTTAGGGCTCCAATTAATAATTATTCAGCTATTCATTTATAGTTCAATAATTATAAGAATTAATAATATTTTTTGCAATATCAACCATGCAGTACGATATGATCAACACAATGTGACATTTCAACATGATGTAATATATAAGAATGAAATGATATAAATTTTATCATAAATACTGAGCCAAATGCCAAAAGACTACTTAGAAAGATTTACGGTAGTAAAACATCACATTTCAACTTACGCAATGACTTGATTTATTACTCCAATTGCTTCAATTTTTCCTATTATCATAATTTTGTGATACTTATGTGTTAGTAAGGCTACAAGTTAGGTGATTTTGTTTAAGTTAAACTTTTGTTAAAATTGAGTTTAAACACAATTGGGGATTTATAAGAAAAATCATGATAATTCAAAACAACTCAAAATTCTGAAATTTTTACATTAGGTGCATTTTGTTGAGTTCTATAATTTTTGTGTAAATTTTTTTTGAAATTCTCATCCAGTTCTACCTGGTTTTCAAATTTTTAATATGATTATCATGGGGTTTTGATAACCGAAAAACTGCTATCCAGAAACATGTTTGTGCAGTGGCTCAAGATTTTTATAGATTAGACAACATGGTGAACAACTCTGATTATATACATGAGCCCAAAAACTGCGCGTCTAGCCTTGAAAGTAGGCATCAAATCAACTCTAAAACCATTCAAAAACTTATATGATAGAACTTTGTTTTTCATAAAAAAAAGATACATAATAAATCTTGTACTAGTCAAAAAATTCTGAAATTTAGACTCAAAACCTAAATTTAGTGCAGAATGCAAACTAGAAATACTTTTTCTCGGATTAAAGAACAGATTACTCGATCTATTTCCGCAAACCTTCGGCCATGGTCAAATTTAAAAAACTAAATGGTGCGTGGAGAACACGCGCAGCCTTTCTGGCACGTGGTTGCGTTCCGAAGACCATGCGCGGTCAGGATATTTATGGTAGAACCTTCGTGACACGTTTTACAACTTTTGTGCTGAATTTGTTTCAAAAATTCTAGTCGATCATGCCCAGATTGTATTTTTCCAAAATAGTTTTCAAAGGTTTTAAGTTGCCAGAAATGCCTACTGCCGGAGAAATTTTGGGTGATCATACGACACCTATATAAACTAGATAACGTAATGAACAACTTTTATTCTACATAAAAGATCAAAAAACAGTGTGCAATGCGATGAAATAAAACTATGAACACTCATCATGTAGATGGAAGTTTTCGAGGCATGATGTTCCTAATCCTACTCGGTTTTCGAAGTTTTTGTCGATTTTGATAGATGATCTGGTTATACCTCCAACACAGACAGTCTTCTAGGTAAGAGAATAGTGGCATGTATTTTTTCAGAATTTTTAGAGAATGATTTGGGTTTTTGGATGATTTTTTCCCCTAACTCACTTCATTTCACGCATCGTCACTCTACCACTCTACTTTTCAGGTATCGAATGCACGAAATTATGATGATTTGGAGTGTTTAAATAGCCATTTTTGCATATTTTTGGGTCTTCATTTAGTGTCAATTTTCTTAACACTTCTTAAATATATTAGTGTTGTTTCTATAGTTATTTTTATTATTATTGTTTTTTAAATTATTATTATTATAATTATGTACGTTATTAATCTTTATTAGTTTTAGTTTTTGAATAAATATGATGTATACATATATATATGTTAAATTAGTCTTTGTATCATTAAATATATTTGAACACACTTTTTTAAACGATTTGAACACGTGTTCTATGATGTGAGGTTTACAGATAGTACCCGGTCATTGTAGACCACCGTATATCGCACAGATAAAACAGAAAGCATAATCAAATCAACCCATTGTCTAGTAAATCGCAATTGGAGCATCATATTTTTCAAGAATTCTCCTTCAACACGATCATTACCCTTAGACATGTCAATTTTAAATGTTGTCTCCCCTTTCTTACCTTATATTTCCGTTTCAAATAATGACCGATCTCAAATGCAATAAGAACTATTATCTATTATAAATTTACCTGATTGAAACGTGCTTTGCGTTGGAGAATTAATAGATTTAAGCACCAACTTAGAAACAATTTTGTAAAGAACATTACACAGAGAGATTGGTCGGAGATCGGACATCGTGATTGGTTTTTCTTCTTAACGGAATAAGCACAATACAAGTGTCATTGAGACCTGTTCGAAAAGAGCTCTGATTTTAAACTAGAATTTTGTTAATAAAAATGTAACGCTCCGAAAATTTAAAAGTCCACGCGAACCACATGCATAAGTTATTAATTTCTTTTTGTATTTCAATTAATTTTTTTAATTGCATGAATTAATTATGTTGTGTATATTTACATGTTTAAATATATATTTCTACATGGTTGCATTAAAATGTATTTTTAAAGGATATTCGAGTTGCGATCGAGGAACGGAGACCGAGAGCTGAAAAAAATAAAAAAATATTTTTATTAAATAATTGTTTTTAATTATTTAAAATATGGGTGATGTTTTTTTATATTTTTGAAAATAAGGAGTTTTGTGGTGATTTTATACGCCGGGACGTAATTTTTATCGGTGTTGGATTTTCAACAAAAATACAAATGTTTTGGCAATCCGACTAATAAATTCACAAACTTTATTAAACAAAATAAATTTTTATATTTTAATTCATCATTAATGGACCTAATTAACTTTCTTAATGAACCTAAACTTGTTTAAGTGATTAATTGACTATATTTAAAGCTAAAACCTACCCCTACCCTACCACAACCCCACGCCCACATCCCCAAGACAATCAAAAATCTCCCCTTCACACAAGTCACGGCACACACATCAAAAGTTGAATGGAAAAGCATTGATAATTGCTAGGAAATTCAAGCCGTCGTCTCTTCGTCGTCGTTCTTCGATTTATCAACGTAAAATCGTGCGTTTAAAACGCAAAGGCACGTCTTAATATCTTTTTCTCATCTTTCACACCATATTATGTGTTTGATACATGATTGCATGAAAAACATGGTACAACTTTTATATTTTCGTCTTTATGGCTATACATGCACAAAATTAGTTTTTTCATATTTTAAAACTCATCATAATGATGCACAAGGGGGCTGCCATGGTAGGGGTACTTGAAGGGATGTTTTTTCACATGTTTAAGGTCCCTATCTAGATGTATGTTTAAGGCTGAAAAAAATTGAGAAGGAATAAAAACGAAAATAGACTCCTTAAGGGAAAGGACTCTTCGACTAGGAGTCTTTGAGGGTCACGGCTGCTAGCTACGGTTAGGGAGGGTCCACTAGACTTAAGTGGGCTGCATAGGAGGGATGGGTAGAGGCTGGACATGGTGGTTAAGGGTTGGAGGCAAAGCTAGCCTAGGTTCGAATCATATTAAGACTAGGACTCTTGTGTAGAAAAATTCAGTAGCTTCCTAGGCATGTTCCAGGGATTTAATGGGCTGGAATTTGGTTGTATATGGGTTATTTAGGTGTCATTAAGCTTTGGTCCAAGTTTGGTAAGTTTTGGTTAAGTTTCGAGTCCATACGAGTCAAAACCAGGGTGTACGTCTAAGTTTAAAAACAAATCGATGAATTTAACGAAAAGCCTAGTTTTAAGCTTTATAAAATCATGAAAAATTAGGTTTAAGCTTAAATAATTATTAAAAGTCTAAGTTTTTAATTTTGGAATTTTATATTAAGTTTTGGTTTAACTCAGAATTAAAACGCATTAATAAGTCACATTTAAAGATTAATTTAAAAGTACTCGATTTAAGCTAAATAAAAATATGAAAAAATTCATGTAAGCTTAAATAATTATTTGGTTAGAGTCAATGATATTAAGAAAATGTCAAAAACGGGAAATTTTACGTCTAGCGACAAAACGGTCATTTTACACCTAGAAATTAGTAAACGTCATGACAGTGTCATGAATGCTGTTTTATATGCTAATATGAATATTTTAAATGTTTATGGATGTTTTCATGATTTAATATGCCAAAAATTTTATTTTTAATGTGTATGATTTAAATGTTTACTTTAAAGATTTATGATGTTAAAATGTTTATGGATTTTGGGTTTGTTAAAATGTTTATGGATTTTTATATGTTAAAATGTTGGTTTTAAAGGTTTATGAATTTTTATATGTTAAATTATGATGTTTAAATGATTATGGATTTTTATGATTGAATATGGAAATTAAAAGACATGTTGCATGTTTGGTTTCGAAAAATCAAAATGATATGTATATGCATGATTTTTATTAAGTGATGATAACATGTTGAAGGACGTGAAGGGATTGTGACTAATACGACTATATGTTGGAGATATCGTGAGGGTTATGGTCCCAGTGGGAGTCCGACGATCGTATTTCCTTGGATACGGATATGTATATGTATATGATGATATGCTTTGGGATAACGTGAGGAGAAAATGCCCCAGAGAGAGCCCATTTTCGAGAGAAGGCCCCAGAGGGAGCCCATGCGTGGGAAAAGACCCTAGAGGGAGCCCGTCTATGGGAGAAAGCCCCCGAGGGAGCTCCGACGATCGTATTTCCATATTATGAGGATAGGCCGAGGCCCAGTTGACCGGTGTGAGTGTCGCTGGTATCCCCGCCGCCCAGTACAGTGGTTACATGTAGATGGATAAATCGTCCAACACGTATATGAACACGAAAGTCACAATCAACGATCTGAATTCAACAAAACACGTATATGAACATGAATATGAATATGTATATGTTGATGATGATATTGATATGTTTATGATGATAAGAAAAGGTTTAGGATTCTACATGTTTATGAAAATGTTTATGTTTAAAGTTTATGCATCCTTATGAAAATGTTTTTATTTAAAGTTTATGCATCTTCATGAAAATGATATTTTAAGTATAAGTATTTTTCACTGTTGTATGTGATCTGTATACGTATTATGTTGTTATCAAGATTATGGCGTGTTGAGTCTTTAGAATCACTAGTTGTGATGGATGCAGGTGATTATGATAATATGTTGATGGAGGTCTTGATGGTTGACTTTGCTGGACTGAAGGTGCACATAACCCGAGGACGACGCTAGTTTTCCGCACTAGTTATGAATTATGATTTTAAGTTATATTAACGATATTTTTACGACTTTTTATTTATGTTTATGAATGGTTTGTGAGAGGTTATAGTATGAGGCTATACTTTTGAATGGTTTTTGAGAGGTTATAGTATGAGGCTATACTTTTCAAAAAATATTTTTAGGTTGGTAAAACGTTTGACGATTTTATGCTTTAAAATATTTTCCTTTGGATTTTTAATTGTTTGTGGGTTGTTTTATTTTAAAAAGATGGAAAAAGTATTTTATGTATATGTATATGTAATGGCCGAAATTATGAAGAGCTTTTTAAAAAAAATAAAAAAATTCTAGTACTTTTTAAGAAAACGATTAAGCAGACGTTTCAGAAAATTAGTAAAATAATAATGTACGGATGGAGTCGAAATTATTTTTTCTTTTTTTTTTAAAAAAAAGACCATAATTGTATTTTTCTTAAAATTAATAAAATATGTTTTTAAACAAATTATATTTTTGACAAATTATAATTATTTATTTATAAATTTAAGGGAATGTTTGCGATACATTATAATTTCAAAGAAATTATTTATAGATCGTGAATTGTGAAAAAATAAGAATTGAGTATAGTTTGAAAACCAAAATTAAAATCTGAAAATCAAAAGTTTATTCAATTAGTGATGGTGACAAGAACCTTGAAATTTATTATGTTATATTAGAGTTTTTTTCCAAATTAAACTAGTCGTTATTAACCGTGGATTTTGATAATTGTGATATTCAAATATTAGAGTTTTATTATTAAATATATATTTTTAAATGTGTGGCAACCATTATCTTAATTTAAGATATATGTTTATAATAAATTATTCGACAAATATTAAAATAATACTATTTTAAATAAGAGGTCATCACAGTATTTGATAAACAATTGATTTTAATATAATCAATTTTAAAATCAGAATCACTATCTCACTTATTTTTAGATTTCATTTAAATTAAAAAAAGTTGACCTAAAATTGAGTTTAAAAATTACACAAAACTTGTATTTTTTAAAAGGCAAAAACTTATGTGAGACTGTCTTACGGGCCGTATTTTGTGAGTCGGATCTCTTATTTGGGTCATCCATGAAAAAATATTACTTTTTATGCTTAAAGTATTACTTTTTATTGTGAATATCGGTAGGATTAACCCGTCTCATAGATAAAGATTCATGAAATCGTATCACAGATAAAAATTCATGAGACCGTCTCATAAAAGACCTACTTTTTTTAAAATCAGAAGTCAATAATTTTTTTTAGTGATTTCAATCATCCCCTCTCTTTAATTTTTGATTTTGATTTAACTATTGTTTTTTTAAAAGAAATAACCTCAAATATTTTACCAATGTAATTTTACGAATTCCCCCCCTCCCGTGCCACTTCGAACAAAACCCCAGATTCCCCATCTCGCAAAGGCAGAGCAGAGAACCGAGCGTGAAAGGGCTTCAATGGAGGAGCCAAAACCTTTTCAGGAAACCAGGAAGAGAACCGTAGAACAGTTTCAGGAATCCCCTTATTACAAGATGCATGTTGTTCTCAAAGATCTTCGACCCCATTTCATTCAGGTCTCAAGTTTTTAACCGTGTTTCTTGTTGTTTTAGTTAAAATATTCGGTGGGTTTTTTTTTCTTGAATATTTGTGGGTTTCTAGACGCTCGTGGCCTTTTTTGTATTCACCCCCGAATTTTGCTTACAAACGTTTTTCTGTGGTGCTTTTGATTTTTTCGAGAATATGTAGGGTTGCACAAAGTTATGTTCTTTAGGCCAAATGAGACTAAATTCGACGAAGGATTCTGTTTTCAGCTGTGTTCTGTTTATGAGTTTTGGTGACTGACATAAAGTGTTTGTATAAGATAAAGTGTTAGAACCTGTGGACTTCAATTTTCGCAAATGATGCAAGTTGAGAGTTTTGCACTTATGGTAGCACCTGCATCGATTTTTATATGATGGGAATCTTAATTTTCTAATTGATATATGAATTCTTTTGTGATCTTGTAGGTTCTCATGACTCCGGATTTTCAAAATTGTGATGCCGCTGATAAGATTCGTGAAGGTGAGGATTTAAGAATTGGGTTAATATGCTATTTACCTATAGCATTTGTGTTCTCTCGGATATCCATCTCTGCATAAGATTTGTGTGGTTTGAATCTCACAAACCAATGTCGGAATTTAGCAGAGCCAGGAGGAGAGAGTTTCTCTGGGAGGTGGAATGTGATTCTCCACATTCTAAGTTATGCTTGGAAACTGTCATCATATGTGGTGCCCCATGTTCTCGATTACCACATTTATGATTTAAGCCTTCCCTATTCTAGTAATCTGCAAGCTTTGAATTTTACCAGTTGCATACTTAAACTGCATATGCCTTAACTTTTGTTTTATACCATAGTCCATTCCCTGTGGTTCATGAGTTTTTGTGTGTTTTCTGTTTTTTATGCTTCTGATGCCTTGTCTTTTTTGTGCTTGCGTTCAACAATACTTCTTGTTCTGACTGTTATTGTGTTGCAAATTTATTTGATAGTCTGCTTCGTGAGTATTAGCTTTTTTATCTTCCTTTTATTGACTTATTGAGTAGAAGTTTGTGCATAAACGTGGCCTTAGCATGTTTGACAAATTTCACGGGCATGATGAGAGAATAAGCATGAAAAATTCATACAAGTTACCGTTTAACTTGGATTGCGTTGTTGTGCCAAAATTCTTCGGGGAAAACCATCTTTCATGTTGTGATATTTGGTATGAGAAGAAAAATGCACGAATAATTCATTTTACCACTTGAAGCTGGAAGGGCCTTACAAAAATGTAAAATATAATCTGCAGGGATGAAAGTTATGATGGATCTGTACCAAGAAATCGCAGCAGATTCTTCTCCCCTGGAAAAGTGTAGTACCGTGCCAAATGATTCGTCTGGTGACACTCGCGATGGACAAAAGCCTACGGAACTCCAAGAAAATGCAAAATCGGCTGAAAACATTCCTCTTGATGGAGGAAGCCCGACCATAATCTCCGATCATCAGGACCAAGGTACATACATTGTTGGTGGTTCGGCTTTTGGTTGGAATTTCGTCACATTCCTAAGCAACAAATCTGTGTATTACGGCCGAACAAAAGAGTCTTTTCGTGCTGCAAATCCCAAGCTCGATATCAATGAATGAAGACCTACAAATTATTCTCGAGTTATACGTGTGGCTTCTCCGATTTCGATGGATGGAATTAAGTGAGGTGATGGCTTTATATAACCCTATGTAGAAAGCATTTTTCGAATCCCATTTTACCTGTACTGATTAAAGAAACAATGTGAAGAACAATTATTAGTAGTGAAGCTTAGCTATCATGGATTCTTTATGTTTTGGTTTCATGTGATCCTTTCATTGTGTCACATTACCGATATGGCGATACCAGGTTTAAATATTCTCAAATTTTCGAAGCTTAATATATTAAAATAATTTATCTTAGTACTTAAAATGATTTGAGTAATCTTATTTACAGTTCAATTTATAGGTAAAATGTGAACAATTTCTTTCATAAAGTGGAGTACGAAAGAAAATGGATGCATGATTATAATTTATTTCATGATAAAAGAACAGTAAAACCATGAAGGGTCCATAGCTCAGTGGTAGAGCAATTGACTGCAGATCAATAGGTCACCGGTTCGAACCCGGTTTGGCCCTTGATCATCTTTCGGGTTTTTTTTTTCCTCACAAGTTTCCAATGGGTTGGGATATAATTTAATTATTTAAGTCTATTTGTGCAAATTAAATTAGGGTTTGTTTGTGTTTAATTAATTATGGGTTCCTTCAGAATATTTCATTAGCCCAAAGTCTAATTAGCACTTGAAAATTCTATAAATATGTCAGGCTTTCATTGAAAGAAAGTTCTTATTTTACAAATGATGATGAAGTTATATTAACCATGCATAAATATTTATGCTCTTGATTATATATCATAATAAATATTTTTCATGTGATTTTCATCTAGTTATTTAATTTCGTATAATGATTCTTAATTATTTAAATTATACGGGTTCATCGGAGCTTTACTTAATATTTTATATAATAAAATTATTTACTAACACGTTCAGCAATTTTCAAAAGTATTTACAGAAAATACATACATGACTAATACCTCTTTAAAATCTAACTCCAATGATAGAACAACATTTTTTAGGAAGGCTAGTTTCAAGTCAAAGCAATTTAAAACAGTCTAGGAAGGACTCTCCAAGATCATGCTTTAATATGTCACATCATAATTATTATTCAACTTAATTATACATGACGTAGATCTTTATAAACAATTTTTTTTTATTTGATAACTTTATTATTCATATTTTAAATTAATTTTTTCATTTAAAATTATAAGAAACAAAAAATAATAATTAAATATAAATTACATGTGAATCTTAATATGACAATTTTTAAATTTTATTTACATGTATGATTATGACAAATATAATCGCAAAACATTAAAAATGACATAATAACCAAAAAAAATAATTATACATAACTTTGACATAAAATATATTATACAAATAGTTTCGAAACATGTCAATATTCATGATTTTGACGGATAATGTTTCTATAATCAATTTTAGAATTTGCATAATTAATATAATCCAAAGATGTCATTATATGAAAATTTCCAAATCTAAAAATTATTAATTTTGAAATAACATAAATTATTATAATGTTTATAAGGTCGCATGCTGGTAGCGCGATTCTAGTAGGTTTCCTACCAAACGAAGGTCTCCCGTCGTCAAACGTAACCAGTAACTCGTCGTAATATGCTTTCATGGACGATTGTTGTGAAAACTCACCTTTTAATGACTTGAATGGAATGAATTTGGCCAAAAATTAGAGTAGAAGCATGCGCGGACTTCAGGCGCAATTTTCCGGCCAAACATTGACTTTATATTCAAGCTAGTGGGATAATGTGGTCACCATGACGAGTGATTTCAGTCACGAACATCGATTGCCATGTTTGGATTCCGAACGACAGTCGATTTTATCAATTTCGAACTAGGGTTTCATATGAAATTAGTTCGAAATTGAACTTTTCAGATATTGATTTGGGGTTTATTTTCAAGGGGAATTTGGGAAAAAATCCCTCACCACAAACTTTTTTTATGCTTAGTCCTCAATGGAGTAAAAATTTGTCTGCAAAACATGAGAGAATGGGAAAATTTTTTTAAACTCCCTCCCCAATTTTTTATTCATTTTCTCCTGTTATATTATATTTTCTTATCCCAGATCTCATTCTCTCTCTCACACAACCCATTCTCACTTCCCCATTTCCTTTCCTGTCATCCAAAGAATCCCTAGCCCACCTCCTTCAAAGCTACATGCCACGCAAAACCCATGGTTTAAACGACGAAGATTTCAAATGGGTTACATAAGGTAGAAAGAAGGAAGAAATCCAAGTGACATAGGCAACCGATTTTTTGGAGAATCAAGAAAGCAAAACAAGTGAGTTTCTTCTTCTTTTTTCTTCGCTCGGTTTTTCCATTAATTTGATATTTGTTACCACATTTGTTATTGATTTATGCTACTGTGATGATTTCGAGAGTAAATCCCTAGCCACCAAAACCCACTGCCTCGACACCCATGGACGGTGAAGGCAATTGGAAGCCAATTTTTTTTTTTGGGCTAAAAAATATAAAGATCTTCCCGGTACGCACGTGACGAAAATAAAAGGGCTAGAACCGTAGGAATTTGTTTTTCGAAATATTCATAGTTTTTTTAGTTTTTGCGTGATTTTTTTTTGTTTATTATTTTGTGTTTAATAAAATCTTTTTCATATGAAATTTTTAACCACTTTGACGCAGGTTTTGTTAGATTTCTTGGAGAAATGGAATATGGATCTGGATCATCAAATTGTTCATTCCTAGGTAGCTGCGAGTACAAAAATGAGCTCTATATGATTTCAATCTTTAATGGCTTCTCTCTAACAAAGTTGTTTCTTAATTTTGGGAGAAAATGTACGAAGATTTCCCCACAAACTATTACCTTTCAATATCTAGCCTCCCATCAGAAAATGTAAGTGACATTGAATGAAGATGATGACGTCCGTATCATGACTCATATCCACACATCTATGAGACTAACCATAATTAACATCAGGGCAGTGAGAAAAGACCAAATAAGAGGCCATAATATTGAGAGGTAAAAACTCATATCTTAATTTTGACTTTCCACATGAATTGAGTTTTTGTTGATGTTTTTTTTCTTGGTAATACATTTCAAGAGTGCAACTATTTATGATTACATTTTTTATAGTATTTTTCATGGAGATCTGTTGTGAGTGTGCTTCTTTTGAATCTAGATAATGTGTGAATATAATTTTCAACTAACTGATCATATGCATTGTTATCTAGAACATAAGTATTATTTAACATGTGTTATATTAATAATTTATTAAAAGGTACAAAATGTAAGTTTTAACAAATTTTTACATTATTAAAATAAGGTTGAATATGAAGATGACACGGTGAGTAGTAATGACGGTCATCTGCAAGTTGGTTTGTTAAAAAATTCCATAGACGTTTGGAGTAATTGCATCCGTGGAAAGGGTCAAATATTCAAGGATGCTGCTGAATATCGAGTTTATGCTAAAAATCATGCAATTGCTACACGACGTTCTTTTTCATACAGAAAGAATGATAATGAGAAGGTTACTCTTATCTGTAGTGTAAACTACTGTTCTTGGAGAATTTATGCTTCAAGACACAAATCTGACAATCTTTTTAGCATTAGAAAATGTAATCTAATCCGTACATGTGGAGATGACAATCTATGTAGTAGAGGACATCCTAAAGCTAATGCTGCCTGGGTTTCCAATGTTTTGATGGAGAGATTGAGGGGAGAGCCGTCGTATAGACCATGTATGATGTTGAAAGACTTACAAAGAGATTATGGGGTCGAGCTCAGTTACCACAAGGTTTGGAAAGGGAAAGAATTTGTTATGCATAACATTCATGGAGCAGATGATGTGTCTTATGATATATTAAGATGGTATTGTAGTGCTATCAAAAAAACTAATCCTGGAAGTATTGTTGAGTGTGAAATTGACCATTGTAGTAACAAATTTAAACGATTATTCATCTTTTTCAATGCATGTGCAACTAGTTTTGTCAGTGAATGTATGCCATTGGTTTTCTTGGATGACACTCATATAAAGAATAAATACAAGGGAAATATTTTGGTTGCTGTTGCAAAAGATGCGAACGATGATCTTTTTACATTAGCATATTCAGTTGTGGATGCTGAAAATGATGATAACTGGGGATGATTTTGTTTCCAACTTAAAGGTGCTTTGAGTTTGCATAACTGTATGAGGTTCGATGAGTACACTTTTTTCTCCGATAGGCATCCCTTAATAATCAAGGCTGTTGAGTTAATATTCCCAAGCAGTCATCATGTGTATTGTCTATGTCATTTGGTAAATAATTTCGTGAAACGGGTTTGTAAGTAATTGTATATTTTTGTTCTGAATTTTTTTAAAAAAATATTATTATATGTATTCTATTTTTTAATATTTTATCTTTTTTTTAATATAGGTCATGCGAAAATACCCACTTCACAACAAGAAACACTGGTCATCAGTTTTCAAAAAAGCTGCATATGCCCCATCAAGGCAAGAGTTTGAAATGCATATTAACAATATAATAGCATCAATGCCACTTGCCAGAGACTTTATAGTCAATTCCTTTCCAGAAAGTTGGGCAAACGCATGGTTTCTTGGAAATCGGTGGGGTGTAGTAAACAATAATATAGCTGAGTGTTGGAATAGTTTGGTTAAAGCAGCAAGATTTCTTCCTATTGTGGGCATGGTGGACCACATACGCATTCAGATTATGGACATGATGCACAAACGACATGAAACATCAATGAGGATGGATAAAAGATGGAGTCTATCAAAGGAAAAAATTCTTGCAAAAACATATGCTGAATCTCGTAGCTTGCAAGTGAGTAAGGCATTAGTTGGAGTTTTGAGGTTGTGGATGGGGATAAATCATTTGCTGTTGATTTGTCTTCTACGAGTTGTTCATGTAGAGCCTGGCAGTTTGACAAACTTCCATGCAAGCACGCATGTTATGCCATAGAGTCAAAATCAATGTCTTTATATGATTTTTGTGACAAATACTTTACGATGGAGTTATATCGTGAAACTTACAAAGGAATCCTAAATCTGATTCCTACTTTTGAGATGGATGAATACAATGCCAATCATACATTAGTAATCAATCCCCTCGATGTTCGAAGCCAACTGGGCCGAAGAAGAACTGAAAGGATACCATCGCAAGTAGTTGTTCGGGTGTTAAAATGTGGTCGGTGTCATAAGAGAAGCCACAATCGACAAAGTTGCAAAGGACCCATTAACAGCCTATGTGTTATGTTTTGTTAACTTAGTTTTGAGTTTTTTGACTTACAAGTAAAAATCTTATGTTCGTAAATTTGTGTCTCATTATATAATGATTGATAGGAAAACAACTAATACATTTTCCAATTCACAGGAAAAGGAGGATGGACTTCATTGTACCCATTAACTAGCCTTTGTGTTATGTTTTGCATTCTACATCGAACTTTGTTTTGCATCTTGAGGTGGAACTTAGAGGAGTGACGAACATATTTGGCTTTCTCTTTTTCACACGATCAGTTCTTGTCATTACATTCTTCACAATTGAAGATATAACATTGTTGACCTTGTCCTCTTGCAAATCAGTGACACCATTACCAACATTTGTTTCATGTACTACCTCTCTCTGAGAATCCTCGGTGCGAACCTTGTTTAATTCCATATCCAACTTAGTGAAACCAACATCATCGCATTTAATCAAATCTGTCACAACATCAACATGATGGACTTCATTGTATCCACCTAAATCTGTGTCAAAATCTTCAAAAGAAACATTTGTGTCATCATTTTTTCCCTCGTCAAGTTTAACATCTACCTGACCACCACCAACATCCTTTGTCATATTTTCATTAGTTTTTGACAACACATTTGTCTGAGTATTTGAATCTCATGGAATTGGTCTTTCACAAGTTTTTCCAATCTCCTAATTTTGCATGTTATTTCCTCTTCCTTCATTTTAGATGATACCTGAAAATTTAACGCATAAAAAAATCAACACCAATTCTCAATAAATCATAAATAAATTTGGTGAATTAATTTGTTTACCTTTACATTTCTTAGTCTCTAACCAAATAACTCCAATTCTTCACCAAATGGAATGATTTCAAACACATTTTAGAAATAAAAATTGTCACCTTTGCTATACTAAAAAATATTTTTAAAACAAAATATCTTCGTATGTGTAATTCTATTTAGCAAAGTCTCTGCGTCTTCAATTTTATCGGGATCTTGCTTTCACCCCACTTAAACAAATGTGGATATGTACGTGGAGATCCGAATACTACTCCTAAGTAAGGAATTTTTTCGTACACTCAAGCCTACATAAATAAAGATATAAATGTTATAATATAATATTAGTTAGAAACAATAATAAAAACTCACCATCATTCCGACAACACAACCATCCAAGTATGTTTTCCTTCCTATTGCTCCTTCCGAATTCCCAATATGTCCATAAATTTTATCGCATAGAAATCTATTAGTGGCGTCTCCCCATGAATATCCAAAAAAATTCAGCAAATCATCAATGTAAGAAAATACAAACCAGGGTGTCAAATAGGTACTTAGCGGAAATACTATGCAATTCAACACAAACAAAATAAACATTCTAACAAAATCATCCAATTGCGATTCATCATCTAATTCAGCTAATAATAAGAGATTTTCAGAAATCGTTCTCCTCATGGCTTTGCTAAGCTTCCCTGCAAAATAACGTGATAAAATTTTTGACTTTTTTATGAGATCTTGGTTTACAGATTGGGCCTCATGAGGTAGACCAAGGACGATAAAAAAAACTCGAATGATGTGAAAGGCACGACAATGCCCTTCCCAAAGACAAAAGATGAGGAGTCACTATTGAATCTCTTTAATATCACATCAAATCTGGTACTGTAGATGGAGAGTTTAGGCATCTTCAACCATTTACCAAACAGAGTACTAATGATCCTTGCTCGTTGCCTCTCATTGAGTTTTGGTTCAAGCTTGATCATTACTTTTCTAAAATAAGTAGAAGAACATCGTGACATTGCATCTTTTCCGCTCTGCATATGAGCCTTATTATCATCGACATTTTTTTAACCATTTCTGCACAAAACAAAACAAAATTTTAATATATTGACAAATCTCAACTTAAACTTTTGAAATTATTCCAAACAACACGTACCATCAAAATTAATAACATAAAAAAATTAAGACAAACAAAAACAATGCAAAGCATATTAAAATTGACGACAAACACTTGCTTGTTGTCACAAAGAAGAAAAAACATACAAATACTTGTACATGACTGACCGAAAACCATTTCATTATAAACAATATATTCACAAAACAACTACAATTAATTTCAAACTTTAAAAATAAATTTAACTTAAAAAATTCATAAAATCCAATGACTTCAACAATTTTTCGTGCAACAACACCACAAAAATATTAGCAAATGTCGTCTCCACATAAATCATAATTTGTGCGGTCAATCTCAAAGATTTTCAATGGAAAAATCTAATAGTAATATATATCACAACCATACGCACAAAAATTAATAATAGACCCAAAAAACGAAACACATAAACAAAAAAAATAAATTAAAATCAAATAGAAACATTATACCAATTTATCATCCAACTTGCCAATTGGTCCATCTTGCTAACCCATCATTATGCCACAACCGACCTCGGCAGAAACAGCAAAAATAATTACTTTCCTACCCATGCTTCTCTCCAATTAGATAATCCATTTTAAAAAAATTGGCAATCTCAACATCTACATATTATTGGTTAATGAAACAAAAAAGTATGATAGTTTGAACCTCCTTCAACAGTGATACTCACCTTTAAACTTATTCATCATAATAGTCCAAATAAATATATAAAACGCCGATGCATATGCTAAATCTTGCTCCAATCAATTTCTCACAACAACACTGTCGTAAAATTACAAAAAAATGGGAAGCACATCAAAATCCACAAATTTCTTAAAATTTCAACTTTACAAAGCATAGCAACAGGCGCACCTATCAATTCATGATTATATCTTGACTAAAAATGACAAGTACTAGCAAAGTTATGAAAGATAAAAAAATGCACAACCAAAATTAGTACATAAACATCTATCGAAGAGATCATAAAACTAATGTATTTTTACAACTAATGTATTTTTACAAATAAGGTATTTCTTCAAATAAAAGTGGACAATTTTTTTTGTCAAAATTACTATGAAAATTTCGAAAAAAGAATTTCTAATGTTCCGGCCCTTTTCTTTTAGTCACGTGCGTATACGGTAGATCTGTGTATTTTTTAGCCAAAAAAAATTTTTGGCTTTCAGTTGCCTTCACCGTCGGTGGTGTCGAGGCAGTGGGTTTTGGTGGCTAGGGATTTACTCTCGAAATCGTAACAGTAACATAAATCAATAAAAATTGTGGTAACAAATATCAAATTAATGGAAAAATCGAGCGAATAAAAAAGAAGAAGAAACTCACTTGTTTGGCTTTCGTGATTCTCCAAAAAATCGGTTGCCGGTGTCACTTGGTTTTCTTCTTTCTTTCTTCCTTATGTAACCCATTTGAAATTTTCGTCTTCTAAACCATGGGTTTAGCGTGGCATGTAGTTTTGAAGGAGGTGGGCTAGGGATTTTTTGGCCGACGGGAAAGGAAATGGGGGAGTGAGAATAGGTTGTGTGAAAGAGAGAATCAGATTTGGGATAAGAAAATATAATATAATAGGAAGAAATGAATAAAAAATTGGGGAGGGAGTTTAAAAAAATTTTCCCCTTCACTCGGGTTTTGTAGACAAATTTTAACTCAATTGTGAACTGAGCACCAAAAAAAGTATGCGGTGAGGGATTTTTTTCCCAAATTTCCCTATTTTTAATTTCGAAATTAATGTCAAAATGGCGATACAAAATTAATTCACATCAATATAATTTTTTAAAATTTTTTCTTTGGTAGAAAAATCCCAAAATATCAAAGCAGGAAAAAACCGCATCAATACCAACAGTTAGAAATATAACATAATACTTAACTAAATTCGATCTATCTATGCATGAACATAACAAGAAAATATCGATATGCGAAAATATACGCATAAATGAATTTTAACCTCGAGTCATTGATATTCAATTCAAGACAAGAACTAACAATATCCTACACACACTGAAAACATGAATATTTTAAACTTTTATGCAATTTATGAGATAGTGTATTATTAAATAAATTCATTAATTTAGGACCTTATAATCCACTATTTATAGATATTCTCTAATCATCATAGAAACAATCAAGATTTGGCATACAATCATGATATATATATATATATATGATATGATAATCAAATATCAAGATATTTACCATCTTGATCTAGATAATATTTTTTATTATATATATGGGATATGATAATCAAATATCAAGATATTTATCATCTTGATCTAGATAATATTTTTTATTTATTTTTTTTTATGATTTTAATTGAATATGTTGATCATAAATATAAATTTTTTATGGACTAAATTAAAATAATCTAACATTAAGCTCTTTTGATTTATTGAGAAAACTTGATGATCGCTGACGTCAGTGTCGAGGTTTTCGTCGGTATACCTAACCGCTCTAACTTTGTTTGTGACGTAATTAACGATATGCAAAACTTGATTCTTGTGAATTATTGGAATGATAAGTGACCACCCGAATTGTTGATTGCTTAGATTCTTTCGTTTCGGGTAATATTATTTCTTGATTATATCAACTACTAACAAAAAATAATAAAATATTTGTAACAAGTATTCAAAATGGATAGAAAAATTTATAATATTTTTTTAAATTAAGATAGTTAATGTAAATTTGATATTTAAGGCCTAAACTCCAAATATATAGAGTTTTGATATGCTACACATCTATCGTGTACACTTATGTGAGCATTCATTCAATATATGAGTGACACATCAACGGTGTTCATATAAATATACACGATAAATGTGCATCATATCTAAACTCTGGATATATATAGTGTAAGACACACTGGGTGTGTGCATTTTTTTTGTCTCATCGTATCCTCAAAGTCTGTACTATATCCGCAAATTTTCAAATCAACAACGAAGTGAACGAACATAATGTCCTTTTATTTCCCAATCTATCTGATTTTGGATTTTTTTTTTTTTTTGGTATCTGAATGAATATACCAAATTATGTATATATATTTTTACTTTTTTTTTTGAAATGAAATATTTTTACTTATTTGGAAAGTCGAAGTAATAAATTTACTAAATATTTCATAGAATGCCAAGCATCACATGTGCTACTATTGATCCCACTTATATTATATATTACTTATTCAAAAAATATTAAAATCATATGGTATTAGCTACGCATGCATCACATACAATTACTTTATTTATATTTTTTAAAATAGACCGATTCTTCTAAAACTTTGGAACAAAATAAAGATTCGTAGAACCGTGTAAATCTATATGACTATATAAGTGATAAACCGCTGAGAGTGCAATACACAGAAAATTTGGGGGCTACTTTGCAATAATTCGAATAAAAAACATCATGAGCCATAAAAATGGAAAGCAAAATGATGCGATATTTTAGAACACACGTGGTTGAGAAAATTACCAAATCCAAGGCGGGTCATATGGAGCCCCAGACCCGAACCGTACCCACAGTCAAGTCACCTAAAGTGGTCCCCCTAGTCGGATATTAGTTCACCGATATTTAGATCACTATCCCAAGCGCTCAATCATGGATTCCAAACACGTGTGTTACACGATAATAAAAGAGAAATATATAACTTCATTTTCACATTTTCATATTTAAAAAAAATTGGGAAAATACTAATAATTTTTTTATTAAAAAATTCTAAAAATTTTGAAATAATAAGAAAATGAAAATAAATCACAATCAAATAATTCAACCAATATTTAAAATCATTAGTTTAAAAAATTAATAATTTATAAAATTAATTTTTTAAATAAAATATGAAAATAAAACTAAAGAAATACTACAAGGTTAATTATCATTAAAATTCATTCAAAATAAGCCAAATAAAAATAAAACTAAAGAAATACTATAAAGTTGATTATCATTAAAATTCATTCAAAGTAATTAGTTAAATAAAACTTAAAAATATTTATCTCAAAAAAACTTTAAAATGCATTTTTTTTTAAAAAAAAGAAAAAAACATATTCTAATTACCACTGCGACACGCCCTAGCCTGCAACTCACACAGATGAATTTGTTTGACCCGCTTTCAAACGAGTTGAGATTTTTCCAACTCAACCCACTCATTTCTATGGCGAGGTGATCGACTCCATGACCTAGTCCAACTTGACACAACTCTAAACATCTGAGATTGATGGACTACAAACTTGATTTCTTTTATTCTAATTTATGTCCTATATATGCTAAATAATATACTCAACTAAAGTTAATCCACACTCATAACTATACATTTATGTCACCACTTTAATGATATTATAGCATTTGGTTTAAAAGATATGATAAATTATAGGTCGATAAGAAAATTAAAGATAATAAATAATATAGTATGAATGTATGATAATTTATATAGTGTTTGATATTGATTAATTTTCTTGTAATGACTAAAATATCTCTTACCAAATTTTTTTAAGAGACCGATTTTATCTTGGGTGAAGTTGTGAAAAAATCCATCTGCACATCTTTAAATTAAAATTCAATACATTACCATAAATTTTTAAAATTTAGTACCTGATAATGATAGAATTTTAGTTTCAACTCCCTACAAACACAAAGTTAAAATTTTGCTCTTTTATTATTAAAAATATATATATAGTTTTATTCACAAAAATTACACATGTCTTCTTCATATAAAATATAATTTTAAAAAAACATTTATTTCTCAATTATCATGGAATAAGAGTAAATAATTATTTTGGCATACAAAGTTCCTATTATGGGGTTACGGATGCTTGATTTCGCTTTTTGAATACTCCAAATATATAAGAGAATACTATATTTTCGAGTAATCACTACATATTCGGTCATTGTTGGTATTTTCATGAAAAATGCATTATGATAACTTATTCATGTCATTTTATTTTTTAAAAAAACATAGTTCACCACTCATCATGAAGTAAAATTAAATATTTATTTTGACATAAAAAAATACATATTTTGGAGTTCCAAATACTTAATTTGGCTCTTTAAATATTCCAAATGTGTAAGAAAATACTGGATCTTCGAGCAATCACCGTAAATTCTGTAATTGTTAGTCTTTTCATTGAAATTGCGTTAGGATGACTTATCCATATCATCTAGTTTTTGAAAAAAAAACACAGTTTTTCACTAATAATGGAATTAGGAAAAAAATACTTATTTTGACCGATAAAGTACCTATTTTGGGGTACCAGATATTTGATTTGGCTATCTTAATATTTCAAATGTATAAGAAAATACTTGAGTTTAAATAATATTAAGTGACTTTCGATGGTGTCATTTGTGAAGTTAAAATGTGATACCTAAATTGGTACAAAGAGTATCTAATTAGAGTTTACAAATACATGATTTTATTCTCTAAATACTCATATCCAATTATTTGAGGATGTAAAAATATAGTTTGATAATGACATTCATGAATTAAAAATGTATACCTAAATTAATACAAATAAAACATAATTCGAGTCCAAATACTTGATTTTATCATTTAAATACTCAAATTCGATTATTTGATGATGTCAAAATATATAATTTGAAGTTAATATTGAATGGCTTTTGATGATGATATTTATAAATTAAAGATGTGGTACTTAAATTGGTACAAATAGTACCAATTTGATCTTATATATACTTGATTTTACCTTTTTAAAACTCAATTTTGATTATTTTAGCATATAAAAAAATGTAGTTTCAAGTAATATTGAGTGACTTTTGATATGTCATTTGTGAAGTTAAAATGTGATATCTAAATTGGTACAGATAGTGATCTAATTCAAGTGTATCAATATTTGATTTTACTCCCTAAATACTAAAATTCAATTAACTTTTTATGTCAAAATATATAATTTGAAGGTAATATTGAGCGGTCTTTGATGATGATATTCATGAATTAAAAATGTGATACCTAAATTAATACAAATAATACCTAATTCGAGTCATGAAATACTTAATTGTACCTTTTAAATACTCAAATTTGATTATTTGATGATGTTCAAAAAATATAGTTTGGAGTTAATATTTTCTATGGTGTCATTCGTGAAGTAAAAATGTGATACCTGAATTGGTATAAGGAAAACCTAATTCAAGTTACAAATAGTTGATTTTACCCTTAAATACACATATATGATTATTTGGGGATTTCAAAATGAATAGTTTGAAGTTAATAATGAGTAACATTTGATAATGACATTCGTGAAGTAAAATAATAATGCTTAATTTAATAATAATAGTACCTAATTCGACTCAATGGATATTATCGAGTGGCCTTTGGTAATGACACCAACAAAAGTTATTAACTTTAAACTATATTTTTTTTACATCCGTGAAGTAAAAATGTGATGCTTAAAAATGTATCATATTACTTATTTGATAATAACATCCGTGAATTATAAATATGATACCTAAAAATGTGACATTAAAAATGTTTAATTTGACATCCCAAATAATCGAATATGAGTATTTACGAGGTAAAATCAACTATTTGTAACTCGAATTAGGTTTTTCTTGTACCAATTTATGTATCACATTTTTACTTCAACATCATAAAAAATATTAATTTTAAACTATATTTTTTGACATCATCAAATAATCAAATTTTTTACTTCATGAATGTCATCATCAGTGTCACTCAATATTAACTTCAAACTATATTTTGACATCTCCAAATAATTGGATATGAGTATTTAGGGAGTAAAATCATGTATTTGTAGACTCTAATTAGATACTCTTTGTACCAATTTAGGTATCACATTTTAACTTCACAAATGACACCATCGAAAGTCACTTAATATTATTTAAACTCAAGTATTTTCTTACACATTTGAACTATTCAAATAGCTAAATCAAATATCTGGTATCCCAAAATAGGTACTTTATCGGTCAAAATAAGTATTTTTTCTAATTCCATTATTAGTGAGAAACTGTGTTTATTCAAAAAGTAGATGACATGGATAAGTCATCATAATGCAATTTCAATGAAAAAACTAACAATTACAGAATTTATGGTGATTGCTCGAAAATCCAGTATTTTTTTTTACACATTTGAAGTATTCAAAGAGCCAAATTAAACATTTAGAACACCAAAATAGGTACTTTGTAAGTCAAAATAAATATCTAATCTTATTCATGATGAGTGGTAAACTATGTTTTTTTTTAAAAAATAAAATAAAATGACATGAATAAGTTATCATAATGCATTTTTCATGAAAAGATCAACAATGACCTAATTTGTGGTGATTACTCAAAAATATAGTATTTTCTTATACATTTGGAGTATTCAAAGAGTGAAATCAAATATCTGAAACCCCATAATAGGTATTTTGTATGTCAAAATAAGTATTTACTCTTATTACATGATAATTGAGAAATAAATTTTTTTAAAAAATTATATTTTATATGAAAAAGACATGTGTAATTTTTGTGAATAAAATTATATATTTTTTAAAAAAATAAAAGGGCAAAATTGTAACTTTGGGTTTGTAGGGAGTTGAAACTAAAATTCTATCATTGTCAGGTACTAAATCTTAAAAAATTATGATAATGTACTGAAGTTTAATTTCAAGATGTGCAGATGTATTTTTCACAAATTTACCTTTTTATGGGGTCCTATTTTTTCCTTTTTAAAAAATTAAATTATAATTTATGCCTTTCCATGAATGTATTTTATTTTCCAAAATAAAACTAGTCACTAACCAAAAAGTTACGAGTATGTTTCTTGTGAGACGATCTCACGAATCGTTATCTGTGAGACGGGTCAACCCTACTGATATTCACAATAAAAAATAATACTCTTAGCATAAAAAGTAATACGTTTTTCATGGATGACCCAAATAAGAGATCCGTCTCACAACATACGACCCGTGAGACCGACTCACACAAGTTTTTGCCAAAAATTATATATATATTGAACAAAAATTGGAGGATATTTCCATAGCCAACCCACATCCCACTATTTTCAATTTGGCAAAAATTTGTGTGAGACGGTCTCACGGGTCGTATTTTGTGAGACAGATATCTTATTTAGGTCATCTATGAAAAAATATTACTTTTTATGTTAAGAGTAATATTTCTTATTGTAAATATGGTAGGATTAATCCGTCTCACAAATAAAGATTCGTGAGATCGTCTAACAAGAGACCTTCTCTATCAATTTTTCCCCATCATTCATAAACCAAAGATCTTCCACCCCTTCGTCTACCATTTTGTAGAAGAAGCCATAGAACATGATTTGTGAGACTAAGCATAGCATTAGAAAATTTAAAGAATACGCGCTTAGAATTCATGCTAACATAATTATGGTATCCTTACGCCAGATCCAAACCTTCTTCCATCATGAAAGCAAACCGAGATGAAATTGGAAAATGTTACGCTCCAAATCGACTGGAAATTGCAATGTTGGTGCCCATGGGTATCCGACTTTGTACCGTGTCACATTTTTGTCTTCTCCTTTACGCTTCACATTCATCAAACGATATCCACAACGAGTAGGAAAGCTAAAATCTCGCATCATTCCTCGGCTCACTACAGACAGACAGCGAACACTACCCGACACTCCCGTAATTCTCGGTGCCAGGGAAAGTTTTGAAGAAAATGCATTGCATTTTAAGATTACAATTCTTTCGCTGTTTGTTAACTTGGTGAGCTCATCAATGGCTTTTTCTTCCTCTTCCGAGCGGTGCAGTTTGTCGGAGCTTGAACTTTCTTGACACGCATTCTTTTCTGTTCCAAGTTCCAACCCTTTTAATATTGTGCTCTGTACAGCTTTTGAATACATGTATTTGGGTTCTTTCCGTCGGTATGTTTTCTTGCAGCCATTTTGATCGATTTTGGTGAATGTAACTTCTTGTGAGACAATGGCGCTTTGTTTTTTAGGTGGGTTTTTAGTTGAGGATTGCTGTGTGGGGGAAGAGTTGGAAAAAGTTTCGTCTGTGTATGGCTTGAATCTTGGGAAGGAAGCCTTCTTTCTCGTCTAGTCTTGATAGCTTTTGTCTTTCTTGTGTCACTTTAATATATTTCAGTAGATCTTTTCATGAGAGATCTTCAGTTGCATGTTTTGTATATCCCTTCACTTGCATATTCTGTGACAGAGGATCATGTATGTTACAATTGACCACGTTCTGATGTTGCTGAGTGCTTAGAATCCAAGAATCAATTAAGCAACTGGAATTTAGTTCAGGGCTTCTCAAAATTTTCTCAATAAAAAGTTGGGCACTCAGTTTAACATCGAGGGTTCGCCTGTTTGGATTTCGGAGTGATCCGAGGTAGACAGGATTCATATTTAATATGGATCAAAGGGAGCATATGACACTATCCGGTTCGGGTTCCTATTACATTCACAGAGGAAGCAGGGAACAGGTGGCGGGTTTTCAAGATTTAACCATTATGAATCCATTATCTCATGCTAATTTACACTTTCCATCTACCACCGGGAGCAGCTTAATTGGCTCAACATCACCTTTGGATACTTCATCGACGATATCACCTCATAGAGTTAGTGTAGGACCACCTTCTGCAGTGCTGCAAGGCGAACCCATGCGTCGAAAAAGGGGAAGACCGAGGAAATATGGACGGGATGATGCTGTTCCATCGGCATTGTTGCCTTCCACGCCTCATCCTGTGACAGTTAGCCGGACTGAAAAACGGAGAGGAAGGCCACAAGGGACTGGTCGAAAGCTGAAATTAGCTTCTCTTGGTAATCATATGACTTACTGTCTATCAATCGAAAACCGAATCAAATAATTGTTATTATTGAAATGTTTTTCTGAAAATTGATTCAACATGTAATTTTGGTTATTTTCAATTACTGTCTTTGACAATTGTGGTTCTAATCGGTTGTGTTCTGGTGATTTTGATCAATGCCAGGCATGCCTTTGTTAAATTTTGGTGGAACTTTGACTCCACATGTCATCCACGTCGTAAAGGGAGAAGTATGTACCATCCCTTACTTCTAAGTTCTAATTGCAGTTTTTGCATTAAATACTGCGTAAGCCATGATATTTGCCATGTGTATAGTAATTCGTATTTAGTCAGACACTACATAAGATTAGAGTGGCTTATGTGGTCGTGCTTCAGTTCATGTTTGTATGGTAAATACGCTCTAGATTCCACTCACATATAATATAATAGTGGTGCTGTTCATTTGCTGTTGAAAGAAATCTTTATTCTATATTACAGTTTTGAAATGGAGAATTTACTGTTGTAAAAACATAATTGCTTTTTCCTGCAGGATATCAAAAGAAAGATACTATCATTTTTCGAGCGAGGACAACGGGGCATTGTCATTTTATCAGGCATTGGTGCCATCTCAACCATAAATTGTAAAGCCTCAAGTTCGGGGGGGACTATCACGTATGAGGTGTAAAATCTGAGCTTCTTCGTTGTCTCAAGTTGTAAAAATCGCTGCAGCTTGGGGAAAAATTATATCTCTATCATAAATTATACATAACAATGTGCTGCACCCGGTCTGAGAGGACAAAAAGTACATCTATATTAGTTGGTTTTGATGGAGTTGCTGGTTTTTCTTGTTTAAAAAATACTTATATTTTCACCTGCAGAACTTCTTCGATTGGAAGTAACATGTTCATTTATATCTTCTTGTAGGGATGTTTTGATTTGTTAAATTTATCGGGCTCTTATATGCACGACGATAGTACTGGCCTGAGTGGTGGTCTGAATGTCACTCTTGCTGGTCCTGATGGGAATGTTATAGGCGGTTGCGTAGAGGGAGTTCTCATTGCAGCAAGCCCAGTCCAGGTAGCTCTATAGTAGCTCTATAGCACTATATGCAACCTTGATCATTCGGAGAAATGGGATTCTAGATTGCAATGGCTTGTTTGCTATATCATTCTCAACTTTTTGTCCTCCTAAACCATTCGACCTTGTCTTTGTTCGCTCGATTTCAGGTTATCGTGGGAAGTATCCAGCCTCGTTCTTCGAAGACCAAAACTAAGGTGGACGGTCTAAAACAGTCGATGGATCCTCCAACCAACATTCATCCGACCCAAACTCTCACTCCGGATTGTAGATAATTTCATCGTTGACATCTACTTGTAAGACTCTGTTCTTAGAATATGGTAGTAGTAACCTACTTTAGCACAAGCACTTGTATAGAATGGTATACCATCATAAAATATGACCTTTTTTAAGGCTATTTATGTATGCATTGTTGGCCTTAGGAAGTTCATATAATTTTAAAATCTGTTGATCCATTATGATATTGCCCAATATGATCACTATTCCATTGCCATTTTCACTTCTACTCGCTCCCATTCCGTCTTAAATGTTTCATAGATTTACATACTTTTACTTCTTAGATATATAAAAATTTAAAATTTCGCCCTGGGAAAATTTTTGAGCACCGTTTTCGTCCCTCCATATGCGAATTTTTGGTTCCGAAAAATGTTTTGACATCTGATTTCGTAATATAATCTTGAATGTTAGTTTGCGTTGTCACTGGTGACTTGTAAGTGTCATACATTTCAACAGGAAACAACTTTCATATTTTTAGAAGATTAGACGTAAAAACCCCTGCAAATGAGGCAAATATGTCTATTTTTTAAAACATGGGATCGTAAAAAACCTTGTAATTTAACATAAGAGATTATATACATCTTACATTTAATCAATTATATATATATATATATATAACTATAATAAGAAGTCATTTAATTGAATGTTTACGAGAACATTACATTTTTTGTATATTTAAAATTATACTATTTATTATTATTTTAAAAAATAAACTGTACAAGACNGAAGTAACATGTTCATTTATATCTTCTTGTAGGGATGTTTTGATTTGTTAAATTTATCGGGCTCTTATATGCACGACGATAGTACTGGCCTGAGTGGTGGTCTGAATGTCACTCTTGCTGGTCCTGATGGGAATGTTATAGGCGGTTGCGTAGAGGGAGTTCTCATTGCAGCAAGCCCAGTCCAGGTAGCTCTATAGTAGCTCTATAGCACTATATGCAACCTTGATCATTCGGAGAAATGGGATTCTAGATTGCAATGGCTTGTTTGCTATATCATTCTCAACTTTTTGTCCTCCTAAACCATTCGACCTTGTCTTTGTTCGCTCGATTTCAGGTTATCGTGGGAAGTATCCAGCCTCGTTCTTCGAAGACCAAAACTAAGGTGGACGGTCTAAAACAGTCGATGGATCCTCCAACCAACATTCATCCGACCCAAACTCTCACTCCGGATTGTAGATAATTTCATCGTTGACATCTACTTGTAAGACTCTGTTCTTAGAATATGGTAGTAGTAACCTACTTTAGCACAAGCACTTGTATAGAATGGTATACCATCATAAAATATGACCTTTTTTAAGGCTATTTATGTATGCATTGTTGGCCTTAGGAAGTTCATATAATTTTAAAATCTGTTGATCCATTATGATATTGCCCAATATGATCACTATTCCATTGCCATTTTCACTTCTACTCGCTCCCATTCCGTCTTAAATGTTTCATAGATTTACATACTTTTACTTCTTAGATATATAAAAATTTAAAATTTCGCCCTGGGAAAATTTTTGAGCACCGTTTTCGTCCCTCCATATGCGAATTTTTGGTTCCGAAAAATGTTTTGACATCTGATTTCGTAATATAATCTTGAATGTTAGTTTGCGTTGTCACTGGTGACTTGTAAGTGTCATACATTTCAACAGGAAACAACTTTCATATTTTTAGAAGATTAGACGTAAAAACCCCTGCAAATGAGGCAAATATGTCTATTTTTTAAAACATGGGATCGTAAAAAACCTTGTAATTTAACATAAGAGATTATATACATCTTACATTTAATCAATTATATATATATATATATATAACTATAATAAGAAGTCATTTAATTGAATGTTTACGAGAACATTACATTTTTTGTATATTTAAAATTATACTATTTATTATTATTTTAAAAAATAAACTGTACAAGACTTAATGCGTACACGAAAATACCAAATGACAAAAACTTGTGTGAGACGGTCTCACGAGTTGTATTTTGTGACACATATATCTTATTTGAGTCATTCATAAAAAAATATTACTTTTTATGTTAAGAGTATTACTTTTTATTGTGAATATCGTTATTATTGACCCGTCTCACATATAAAGATTCGTGAGACCGTCACCTAAGAAATCTACTCATACCAAATATAGGATGAGACGAGAGATTTATGTAAAGTTAACATAACTAACTAAATCGAGTTCTTATCCGCTAAAATTTAATCTTTTTTTTTAAAAAAGAAATAATCTATTGTTGAAATTTAATATTTTAATATTGAATGTTGAATATTTGAATGTTGAAAATTAAGTAAAATTAGGTGTTGAATGTAATGATTTAATTTATTTTTGGATTATTTGTAAAGATTTTCTATAAATAGATCTCTCATTTGTGAAGAAAATCACAATTGAGTTGATAGAAAAATATTATAAAGTTGTAGATTGATAATTTTGAGAGTTTGAGATTTTTATTTTTTACCGTAAATTTTTACTTTTTCACAACACGTTATCAGCACGAAGCTCTAAAAGTCCTCCATATTTTTCCAAGCTCCAAAACAGAAGAAAAAAGTAATAAAAATAATAATATTTATTTTATTGTTTATTTATTTATTGTTTATATATTTAATATATAATATAATGTTATTATAAATAATAAAAATAAATTTTTAAAAAAACTTGTTATAAATCCTGGGAGGAGGATGTTAAGACGACATCCCACACTCCCGGTAAGGGATACGACAAGTATAAAAGCCTATAAGATTTTTAAACAAAATATCTTATGACATTTCATTATAATATTGTGATATGATATACATAATTATTTAAAAGATTACTAATATTATATACACCATATTATTACCATAAAATTATACAAATACATACATTTATTTTCTTGTACACCAACGGTCATAAACGGTAACAAAACGGCTAGTTTTTGCCCTATAAATATGATCTCACAAACATATTCAATCACTCCAACTTTCTCTTCTTCTCTAAAATTATTCTTCATCAAATTTTTGAAGAAAAAAGAAGATGATTTTCACAAAGTTATTTTTAATTATTTTGGTTATAATACTCACGAATCTTGTACTTATCGGAGAATATCATCCTCATGTGTTTTCTTTATTTTTACGAATGCTTGTATTTGTTGTTTATCCATTACTTTGTATTGCAATATTCATTAACTAATAAAATGCATCATAATTTTTTTTAGTACCACCATGTCAAACTTGACAAAGCTCGAATTTGTTGCACTCGACATTACGGGGAAAAATTATATGCCATGGACTCTCGATGTAGAAATGCATCTTGAGTCATTGGGTCTAAGCGAGACCATTAAAGAAAATGGTATATCTTCATCACAAGAAAAAGCAAAAGCTATAATATTTTTGCGTCGACATCTCGATGAAGGTTTAAAATGTGAATATCTCATCGAAAAAGATCTCATGGCTCTGTGGAAAGGATTGAAAGAAAGATTTGAACATATAAGGGAAGTTATACTTCCGACCGCCCGTGATGAATGGAATATGTTAAGATTCCAAGATTTTAAGAAAGTCAGTGATTACAATTCAGCGATGTATCGAATAATCTCGCAGCTAAAATTTTGTGGACATGAGGTCACAGAATCGGAAATGCTTGAAAAAACATTTTCCACGTTTCACGCATCAAATATAACTTTACAGCAACAATATAGAGTGCGTGGATTTGCGAGATATTCTGAGCTCATCGCCTGTCTTCTTGTGGCGGAAAAAAACAACGAGCTACTAATGAGAAATCATCAGTCCCGACCCACTGGATCATCAGCATTTCCAGAAGTAAATGCTGTAAGTAAAAATGAATTTAAACCTGGAAACCAAAATCAAATTCAAAGACAAGGTTTTGGTCGAGGTCGAGGTCGAGGTCGTGGTCGTGGACGTGGACGTGGAATTGGTCGTGGTCGTGGTCGAGGCCGTGGTTTTGAAAACAATAGAGATAGTTATTTTTATAACTCATCTCAAAAGGGCGTCACGAACCACCCACAGAAAAGGCATCATGAGAACATGAGTGTTAATGAAAATCACTCGAAAAGATTTGAAAGTTCTTGTTTCAGATGCGGCACTCCAGGACATTGGTCTCGTATTTGTCGAGCCCCTGAGCACCTTTGCAAGCTCTATAAAGAATCGATAAAGGGGAAAGAAAAAGAGACCAACTTCACTGAGCGAAGTGACCGTTTGAGTGATTCAACTCATTTTGATGCTGCTGATTTTATGAATGATTTCTCTGGAAATGATCAATATGTTGGTGGGATAGAAATGAACAATATTGATGCTGCAGATTTTCTCAATGATTTCTCTGAAAATGAACAATATAGTGGTAGAATATAAATGTACAATAATTTATTTTTCATGTATTTATATGATAATGTTTTATTGTACAATTATGATATGTGTTATATTTAAATATGTATTGTCATTAATTTTTTTTCATTGCATATTTTTTGAAGTTCAAATATGGAAAATGCTATGAGCAAAGCTGAAGTTTGCATACCCGATAGTGGTACAACGCACACTATCCTCCGAGATAAAAGATATTTCTTGGAACTAAAACCAACAAAAACAACGGTGAATACAATATCAGGTCCTGTAGACTTGATTAAAGGATGTGGTAAAGCACAATTTTTGTTACCTAATGGTACAAAATTTTTGATCAATGATGCTTTATATTCACCACAATCGAAAAGAAATTTGTTGAGTTTTAATGATATATATTCCCATGGGTATGATACTCAAACAATGAATGAAGGGAATGAGAAATATATGTGTCTTACCACATATAAATCAGGAAAGAAATATGTGATTGAAAAACTACCAATGCTCCCTACTGGATTGCATTATACACATATACGTCCCATTGAATCAAACATGGTAATTGATAATTCTTCAATATTAACCAATTGGCATGATCGATTAGGACATCCTGGTTCAACAATGATGCGAAGAATTATAGAAAATACACATGGTCATCCATTGAAAGACCAGAAGATCTTTCAGAATAATAAGTTTCAATGTAAAGCATGTTCTCTTGGAAAACTTATTATAAGACCATCACCAGCCAAAATCCAAACTGAATCACCAATGTTTCTTGAACGTATTCAGGGTGATATTTGTGGACCAATCCATCCACCATGTGGACCATTCAGATACTTTATGGTATTGATTGATGCCTCCAGCAGATGGTCACATGTATGTTTATTGTCAACTCGAAATGTTGCATTTGCAAGATTACTTGCTCAAATAATAAAATTGAGGAATCAATTTCCCGATTATACAATCAAGAAAATTAGACTTGATAATGCTGGTGAATTTACTTCCCAGACTTTCAATGATTATTGTATGTCTATGGGAATCATTGTTGAGCATCCTGTTGCTCATGTACATACTCAAAATGGATTGGCTGAATCATTGATTAAACGTCTGCAAATGATTGCTAGACCAATGATTATGAAAACAAAGCTCCCTATTTCTATATGGGGACATGCAATTTTACATGCTGCTTCATTAATTCGCATCAGACCAAGTGCATATCATAAATACTCCCCATTGCAGCTTGCATTTGGTAAAGAACCAGACATTTCTCATCTGAGAATTTTTGGATGTATGGTGTATGTGCCTATTGCACCACCTCAACGAAAGAAAATGGGACCTCAAAGAAAGATTGGAATTTATATTGGTTATGATAGTCCATCGATCATTCGATATCTTGAACCACAGACAGGCGACGTGTTCACAGCACGTTTTGCTGATTGTCATTTTAATGAGGAAATCTTCCCAATGTTAGGGGGAGAACAGAAACATACCGAAAAAGAAATTACATGGTATGTATCATCATTGTTACATCTGGATCCAAGAACACAACAATGTGAAAAAGATGTACAGCAAATTGTGCACTTGCAAAGAATAGCAAATCAAATACCAGATGCATTTACAGATACAAAAGGGGTAACTAAATCATATATACATGCTGTAAATGCTCCTGCTCGAATTGAAATTCCAAATAAACAAATTGAACAAAGTCATGATGTCGTAAAACGCCTGAAGCGTGGAAGACCAGTCGGTTCCAATGATAAAAATCCTCGAAAAAGAAAATTCATAGAGAAACACAATGATCACAAAATAGAGAATGATGTTCCTGAAAAAACACATGATGATCACAAAATAGAGAATGTTGTTCCTGAAGAAACACATGATGATGAAAATGTTCTGTCAGAACCACAAGCTGACGAGAATCATGAAATCTCTATCAATTATATTAATACTGGAAAAATATGGAACCGAAAAGATATAGAAGAAATTGATGATATATTTTCTTATAATGTGACAATCGACATCATAAATGATAATGAAGATCATGAACCAAAATCTTTCGGTGAATGTAAAAATCGGCAGGATTTGATAAAATAGAAAGATGTCATCCAGGTTGAATTGGATTCGCTAAATAAACGTAATGTTTTTGGACCTATAGTCCTTACACCTGAAGGTGTAAAACCTATTTGATACAAATGTGTTTTTATTCGAAAGCAAAATGAGAAAAATGAAATAGTAAGATATAAAGCTCGACTTGTTGCACAAGGTTTTTCTCAAAGGCCTGGAATTGATCATGAAGAAACGTATTCTCCCGTGATGGATGCAATTACGTTTCGGTATTTGATTAGCCTGACAGTATCTGAAAATTTAGAAATGCTTCTTATGGATGTTGTTACAGCTTACTTATATGGATAACTTGATAGTAATATATATATGAAAATCCCTGAAGGATTTAAGATGCCTGAAGCACAAAGTTCAAAACCCAGAGAATGTTATTATGTGAAATTACAAAGATCATTATATGGGTTAAAGCAATCCGACCAAATGTGGTATAATCGGCTAAGTGATCACTTGATAAAAAAGGGATATGTAAATAATTCAATATGCCATTGTGTTTTCATTAAGAAAACAACATCCGGATGCGTAATTATTGCTGTATATGTTGATGATTTAAACATCATTGGAACGAATAATGAAATTCATGAAGTTGTGTCATACTTGAAGGAAGAATTTGAAATGAAGGATCTTGGAAAAACCAAGTATTGTCTGGGTTTACAAATTGAACAAAAAGAATGTGGAATATTTGTTCACCAGAAAAATTATACAGAAAAGATCCTTAAACGTTTTAATATGGATAAATCAAATCCTTTAAGTACTCCAATGGTTGTTAGATCATTAAACATAGAAAAGGATCCATTCCGTCCATGTGAAGATGATGAAGATATTCTTGGTCCAGAAGTACCATATTTAAGTGCTATCGGTGCCCTTATGTATCTTACAAATTGTACAAGGCCTGATATATCTTTTGCCGTAAATTTATTGGCAAGATTTAGCACATATCCAACAAAGAGACATTGGAACGGAATTAAACATATATTCCGTTATCTACGAGGAACGACAGACTTGGGACTTTTGTATTCAAAAGATGCTAATCCAAGTATAATTGGTTATGCCGATGCTGGATACTTATCTGATCCACACAAAGCACGTTCTCAAACTGGATATGTATTTACTCGTGGAGGCACTGCAATTTCTTGGCGTTCACAGAAACAAACGCTCGTAACAACTTCATCAAATCATGCCGAGATTATTGCACTACATGAAGCAAGCCGTGAATGTGTGTGGTTAAAATCAATGACCCAACATATCCAAATCTCATGCGGATTATCATTCGACGAGAAGCCTGTAATACTATATGAAGATAATGCTGCATGTGTTGCTCAAATGAAAGAAAGATACATAAAAAGCGACAGAACTAAATATATTCCTCCTAAGTTCTTTGCATTCATCAAGGAGCTTGAGAAGAATAAATATATTGATGTTCGTCACATTCAATCAAGTGAAAACTCATCAGATCTCTTCACAAAGGCACTTCCTACGACAATATTCAGAAAGCATATACATAATATTGGGATGCGCAATCTACGAAATCTGTGAAGAATTGTTCGTGTCAACATGAGGGGGAGTTTACGTGACTGCACTCTTTTTCCCTTACTATGAATTTTATCCCAATTGTTCGTGTCAACTAAGGTTTTTAACGAGGCAGTATAAAAACACGTAATGAAGACAATCATTATGATCATCATCACTAGGGGGAGTGTTGAAATTTAATATTTTAATATTGAATATTTGAATATTGAATGTTGAATATTTGAATGTTGAAAATTAGGTAAAATTAGGTGTTGAATATTGAAATTTGTGTGTGATGATGAAGGTAATGATGTAATTTATTTTTGGATTATTTGTAAAGATTTTCTATAAATAGATCTCTCATTTTTGAATAAAATCACAATTGAGTTGAGAGAAAAATATTATAAAGTGTGTAGTCTGATAATTTTGAGAGTTTGAGATTTTTACTTTTTACCGTAAATTTTTATTTTTTCACAACATCTATCACTATTTTATATTATAATTACAAGTCTAAATTTATTTTAAAAAAATAATAAATGACAAATGTTATTCCTGGAAACAAAATCAACTTGCCTCGTACGATTCTTGCACCAAACTAGCTTCTCACCAATTGCAAAGGACAAAGTAGGCACAAAAGGCGCGATTTCACGGCCTCCGCACATTTTCTCATACTTAGATTCAGTTATTTATCCGCACGCCAAATTTAGTTCGAGAAATTATATACGAATATTCCCGTTCTTCCCAAGTGAACCTGCTGATGAATTCGGCGTAAAGCTTGCTTGCCCTTTGGCTGTTCATCAAGCTTCATCCGTCAGTTTCGGTATCCCATTTTTGTCTACGTCGTGTGAGCGTTAGTGTATCTTGCACAATTCTGGAGTTAGTCCACGCGTTGTCTGTTTCAGTTANGTTTTTTTTTTTTTTTTTTTTTGTGTTTTTGGTGAGGAGTGGGATTCGTCAAGCTCAGTGTTTTCTGCGAGTTTAATGATTAAGGGTCGAAAAAATCTATTGCTGGCCGCATAAATTTTGAGCTTAAGCTTCTGAACTGCAATTCAATTTATATAGATTGTGTGCGTTTAGATGGGTGTATGCAGTAGGAGTAATTATTCTGTGCTAGTTGCTGGTGGAGGTGTGAGGTTGGGGTGTACTTTGGCTCTTTTTACCTAATATTTACGATAGTATCACTGGTTTAGTATGCTACAATGAAGTTATGTGAAATGGCAAATTGCTTTCATCCTTGATGATTCAAAAAGGCTAAAACCCTGTGATTGAATTAAACACAAAAAAATCTGAAAAACACCTGCGTTTTCTATCACAGATTCTGCCCTTTGTCCTAATTCCAAAGCTGATGATTTCAAAGTTCTATGACCGGAAACTCTATCTCTGTGTCACTCTCTACATTTATTAACTTTTACTAGGAACATTTAGGACACATTGCATCCGTTTAGAATATGAATAGTTTTTTTTATTTTTTATTTTTTTTTTTTCATTTAATCCGTTTAAATAGTTTTTGTGTTTTTAATTCTTACTGAAGCGTATTTTACATTTTTTTTGTGTTTTAAGTATGCATATTTTTGTTTTCGGGGTTATGGGTTTTTTTTAGTTTGATGATTATGGTTATTTTGTAAAGAAACATTGGTGAAGCCTGTAAGAGATTCATGTTTAATAAATAAAGTTTTAAAAAAAATATGAATTTAATATATTAAAATATAAGAAGATTTGCACTATGAAATATATTTTATTTTAATCAATAAAAAAGATGAAATTATTAAAAAAGCAACTTTTATTTTTCACCTCAAGGTTTGAGAACTGTTTGAAAAGAAAAACCCAGCGGTGTATAAATCATATTGAATATGCTTCATATCCATGTTTGATTGTAAAAACTAAAGATCTTATCGATGCAGTGGACTATTTAATGTACTTATTGTGATTTGGTAGAGTTTTTTCTTTTTTTTTTTCTCTCCTTTTCAGGTTGATCTATCACTGGTAACTTTCAGGAAATCAAAAAAGAATATGCAGATGTTTATGGGTTTTCCATCATAAAAGGAAAAGAGATGGATATTGCATACCTTATACCTCAACCCAATGTGGCTCACCGTGGCGACGTTGCAAGTTGCAGGGTACATGAAAACTTAAATATGTTCACGAGCTTAAACTATATAGGTTTTAGTTGTCAGTTGTTCGGAGATATGAGACTAGTTCCTAAAGATTATTCGCGGAAGAAATTGAAGAAAAACATTTTGTGTTGCTCTAGCACAGGCTGTACAAGAGTTTTGGGGAATCTCAGGCTGTGGTGTAATGATGCCAATGGTTATCCATTTTACAACCATGACAATATTTTTAAAATGTCAAAGCATGTTACTTTACCTCATTGTCAAGTGAATGATTCAACTGCTTATGTAAATGATAATACTAGAGACTTTGAATTGATTGAGAGTGTCAATAATGGAGCTAGCCTTGTGACTGACGATTCCAAAGAAAGATCTGGGAAAGAAGAAACTGAGAGTCTTGGTTTGGATGAATTGAGGGAGCTGCTGCAGAAGGCACTGAAAGATTTGGAAGTTGCAAGGTCTAATAGTATCATGTTTGAGGAAAAAGCCCAGAGTATATCAGAAGCCGCTATAGCACTTAAAGATGAAGCTGTAAAGGCTTGGGACGAGGTAAATATTTCTCTTGGTAATTTTCAAGAGATAGTGAATGAAGAGTCTATTGCTAAAGAAGGAGTTCAGAAAGCAATGACAGGCCTTTCTTTAACTGAGGCAAAATTCCAAGTGTTAATTGTTTCACCGGAAATTGTGAAAGAGAACAACGGTTCTCCTAAAGCATTGAGAGAAAGTGCTTCAGGTGATGAAAATGGAGTCGAACAATCAAGTTCATCGATGGAAGATGAGGAAGCACTTTTGGCTGCTAAGGATGAAATAAAGGAGTGTCGCAGTCATTTAGAAAATTGTGAGGCTCAGCTCAGAAGGTTACAAAACAGGAAAGAGGAGTTGCAGAAGGAATTGGACAAACTGAACGATGTTGCTGAGCAGGCGCAGATTAAAGTGTCTAAAGCAGAGGAAGACGTTGCAAACATTATGCTTCTTGCCGAGCAAGCTGTTGCGTGTGAACTGAAGGCTGCACAAAACGTCGATGATGCTGAGATTGCATTACAGAGAGCCGAGAAGAAACTTGCCTTTTCCAACAGTGATGTTGTAGATTCTACAGTTGAGGACGGTGGTGCTGAAGAGATATCTCAAGAAAAAGCTGAAGATGGCATTCTTGAGGAACGAGAGGCACTAGCTGAAGTTGCTGAGATACTTGAACATTTACCCCGTGGCCAGTTAGAGGAACTAATCTTGTCCGATGCGAGTGACAAAGAGAATAAAAAGACGAGCCTGGACATTCCAAAAGACCCTGAAGCAGATAAAGAGAAGTTGAAAACAATTCAAAGTAAGATACAGGAAATGCAGAAAGAAGCAACAAGAGAGGGTTCAACTTTGACCTCTCCAAAAGCATTGATAAAAAAATCCTCTCGGTTCTTTTCGGCCTCATTTTTCTCTTCTATAGAGGGGGATGAGTTCACACCTGCTTCAGTTTTTCATGGTCTTGTAGAGTCTGCTAGAAAGCAACTTCCAAAGCTGGTGTTTGGGTCCCTACTTGTTGGAGCTGGGTAAGGTTATTATGTATTGGAATTTAAGTGCAACTGCCAAAAATACATTAGATTATTCAATTTAAGTTGACCGAAGCAATTATGTTTTTATAATAATGCTATCAAATAATTTGCTTCACTTTAGCTTTGTTTTAATGGTAAAAGATTTTTTGATTTTTCATGAACTCCTGAAATAAAACACAGTATCGCCTTCTATATCCAACGGGGTGGAAGGGTTGCTCAGCTATTTCAGCAGCCAGATATTATCAGTACCAGTATTGATGAAGTATCAGCTACTGCAAAGCCTTTAGTTCCACACATTAAACAGCTTCCCCAGAGAATTAAGAAACTGGTCGAAATGCTTCCTCATCAAGAGGCATGACTTAGTTTCCTTTTCATGTGCTTTATTGGATAAAATCCCTTTATTTCTTTGTTCATGCTATGGGATACTACCCCAATTTGTGATTTTAATTATCTTCCTTTCAGATAAATGAGGAGGAAGCTTCCTTATTTGACATGCTGTGGTTACTACTTGCCAGTGTTATATTTGTACCTCTTTTCCTGAAAATTCCTGGAGGTAAACTGAAAGTGAGTGTGTGTGCTTCCAGACCCCTCTGAACAAAAATAAAAGGAGAAGTGTTCTAGAAAGCCTCCATACATTATTTCCCAGTAAATAGCAAATTATAGCAACCTATGCCAAAATCTTTATCTTCATCATCTTGGTCCCATGCTCTTTTTTGTCCTTTTGGAATCATATTCTCAATTTGCTAACTTATTATCGCAGGCCAGTGTAATAATATCTGTCACATTTGTGATGTTTTTGAATTAGACCATGTCCTACGAATCAAATAGCCTTTGTTCCAGTGTGAATTTGCACAACATAATTGCTATTATTGATGTATCTTCTCTATGCTGCATAATGTAGGCAGTCCTGTTCTTGGATACTTGGCTGCTGGAATCTTAATTGGACCTTATGGTCTATCTATTATCCGTAATGTACATGAAACGAAGGCAATAGCCGAGTTTGGAGTTGTGTTCTTGTTATTCAATATTGGTCTTGAGGTAGGGCCCGCAAAGTTTCCAAGTTTGAATTTTACAGAAGTATCACCTTCAAGTGAACAATTACTAGTGATGAGAGGCAATCTATGACAAATTGCTTTTCTGCAGCTCTCTGTTGAAAGGCTGAGTTCCATGAAAAAATATGTTTTCGGATTGGGTTCTGCTCAGGTGACCGAAAATGCGTTGACTTGTTAATGCTGTCCTCGTATCTGTCTTCTGATGTCAACTCTGAACACAAATTCCCTGTTCAAGATTTCTCTAAGGTGCATGTACAAACGCAGGTCTTGGTGACAGCTGTTGTTACTGGCCTGATAGCTCATTTTATTGCTGGTCAGCCTAGTCCTGCTGCAATTGTCATTGGGAATGGCCTTGCATTATCTTCAACTGCTGTTGTTTTGCAGGTAAACATCATTGAAGTACTGTATGTGCAAGTCTTCATGGAGTTGTAAATTGACCCCTCATTTTCTAACGGTTTTCATTGTAAATCTTGTGCTTATTTGATTTGCGTGCAACTTGTCAATAATTCTAGAATTATCGCTTCAGAGCTATTATAATGCTTTATTTGGGATGTCTATAGGTCCTGCAGGAACGTGGTGAGAGCACATCACGCCACGGTCGAGCCACTTTTTCTGTATTACTCTTTCAGGTATCTGCATTCTAATCTGTTCAGTATTATTTTTCATATTTTCTTGGACCTCCTATTATTGGGTTCCCTTGTCTTACCGTTGCTTGTGTGTTGTAAACTTCTCTTACTCGGCCCCCATTTATGAGTTTTGGTGGTTAATATTTATACAAGCTATTCATTTTCACTTTTCAGGACTTGGCTGTGGTAGTTTTGCTTATCCTGATTCCACTTCTATCACCAAGCTCATCTAAAGGAGGGGTAATAAATTTACCCTGTTGAATATGGATTGAAAAGACTTGTATGACACGCTTTCCTATCTGCATATTTTTATTCTTTTTTATTGTAATGCTAATTAACATTGTTCACAAAAGTAACTTATTGCACTCCTTGATAAACTTGTTATATTAATTGTGAGAACCAGCTATATTTCTTATCGATACCACATCTTATAAAGTTATGGTTGCCAATATTTCTATGGTTTTTAGGTTGGTTTCCAAGCCATTGCTGAAGCACTTGGATTGGCAGCCATCAAGGCAGTTGTAGCTATCTCAGCAATAATTGCTGGAGGCCGTTTGGTAAGCAATTTTCATCTTCTGACACATTGCGTTTGGTGCTAGATTTTTTTTATTTTGTTTAACCAAAGACATCTTGACAAAAAGTGTGAATCGAGCTTATATGGTATATATATATTTTTTTTATCGAAGTACACACAATTTTATCATGTGAATGTGGGATGCTAATGTACTGTAGGGAACTTAACTTTTCTCCCGTGATATGTGGTTGTTGCTTATTATAATTATCTTTTTGTAACGACAAAATTGTGTTATCTTCTGTTATGTTCTTTTCTTCCAGCTTCTTCGCCCAATTTATAAGCAAATTGCAGAGAATCAAAATCCAGAAATTTTTTCTGCAAATACTCTTCTTGTAATCTTAGGGACCAGTCTCCTAACTGCCAGGGTAAGAGAACTCTAGTTTTTGGATGTTATTCTATGTGTTCATCTTAATTGAGTAGCTTGTGAATTTTCTAAATAATTATGGTACAGTTCATTTTGTGATTAAAACAGGCTGGTCTTTCCATGGCTTTGGGAGCATTTTTGGCTGGTTTGCTTTTAGCGGAAACCGAATTTTCATTGCAGGTTGAATCTGACATTGCTCCATACCGTGGTCTTCTACTGGGTCTCTTTTTCATGACGGTATACTCTTTAATTAGGAGTGCCTGTGAATCCCATCATCAATTGTTTGATTACATTTCACTGCTGAATCCTATCATCAATCCTAACATTGGGAGTTTTTCTTGTAAAATTTAGATTTATTCCTTGTATCAGTGCATTGTCTTAGAAAATATTGCCTCACATAATGCGTGTTTCAGAACATTCCATTTTGTGAGATTGTATCTTTCCAATTTCTTATTCATTTGACTGAATGTTTCCATGAAATTACTCCAATTGCTTCATGTTTAATTTGATATCTTTTTTGCATAGAGTACCTTGAGAGTTTCCCTGTCATTATGACTCAAAGTATGTATAATATGTTCCAGGTTGGGATGTCCATTGATCCAAAACTTTTAGTTTCGAACTTTCCAGTTGTTATCGGAGCATTAGGACTTCTAATTGTTGGCAAGACAATCTTGGTTGCGCTAGTTGGCAGGTTTTTTGGTATTTCAGTTGTATCAGCAATAAGAGTTGGTCTTCTACTTGCCCCGGGTGGAGAATTTGCGTTTGTAGCTTTTGGTGAAGCAGTTAATCAGGTTTGATTCTCACGTATTATGCGTGATTTCAGAAATTTTGCTGTTTAGTTTAATGTGCATTAAATTTCTGGAATATCGTTGATAGCCTTCTTATCTCAGAAATGAAGTACTAATCTTATTTCTTGTTGCTGAGTAATGATTTTCATTCTTCATGATATGCTGCATCTCGACAATGAAGCTAGCACAATGAAAATCAGGCTGATCATATGTTTTTCCACTTCCACCAACAATATAATTCTTCTATGAAAAAGAAAGAAATTAGCACCATATGCACTTGTTTAATGTTCTTTGTTCCTCCCTCATTCCTTTCAAGCAGCACTGTCTTTCCTCACAAGTCACAAGTTTATAACTTATTGATAGAGAGGCATGCCTATTTGATGTGCGGTACTGGAGATTAAGTAATAGAAGGGCGCACGGTCATAAAATGAGACTTGAAAATATGGGAAACTCATTACCATTTGGTCTATTATTTCGACCAATTCTCTGCCCTTCTTGCAGGGTATAATGTCTACACAAATGTCATCGTTGCTTTTTCTTGTGGTTGGAATTTCCATGGCCCTCACTCCATGGTTAGCTGCTGGAGGCCAATTGATTGCCTCACGGTTTGAGCTGCATGATGTCCGGAGTTTATTGCCCGTGGAAAGTGAGGTAGATTGCTGTAACATTCTGTTATTACTGAATGCGTCAGCTTAAAATGTTGGTCAATAACAGTTGGCACTGTTTTCTTGTTTAGAATTGCATTTACAATTTTGTTTCCTATCAAGTTGGTATTCTTTTATCACTGCTACATGATGGCTGTAGAAAAATATTTTGGTCTGACCGTACGCAATTTGAGATGATGGAAAAAATCACAACTTAGTTTATTATTTTAGGTGTCTTTTTTCATCAACCCTGCGTATGAAGTCCCTCGCGTGACTTGATTTTTCAATGCATATTCGATTTTCTACTTGAATATTTTCTCCTATGAGATTATATCATAAATAAAGCAAGTGATATGTTGTAGCCACGAGCATCTTCACATTAGTTTCAGTGTTCTATGTTTCCCAGTGAAATGTTATGATATTTTCCTGGTTTCTTCAGACAGATGATTTGCGAGATCATATAATTATATGTGGTTTTGGACGAGTTGGTCAGGTATTGCATATATCCAACTAATCACGATTCTTAAAAATCATTGAAGTTGTTATCACCTATCATATCTGTGAATCTAATACAAATTTTGTCCTAGGCTTATCTGACTTTTGTTGTGAATCTTACAGATTATAGCACAGCTTCTTTCTGAAAGGCTGATTCCTTTTGTTGCACTTGATGTCAGAAGGTGTACATCCTTTTCCCACACTCTATTAACTAGGCAAAGTAATATTTGTGGGTAGAAATCCTCCTTCCATTGCCAGAAGTGAATTTCTCACTGTTTGCCATTGATTAGTTTTCAGAGAGCTGGTATTTGTCAATAAACTATACTTTAAAGTAAAAGAATGTCAAGTATCTTTCCACCTCGATTCTTGAGAGAACACGTTCAGTGCTTGGGGAGTAGTTTATTTCTGTTTGGACATGACTCTCCTAAATGTATCAATCACCTTTATGTGCAACCTGCCATTACCGACTCTAGAACTAGCTACCGAGTCAAAAGGTAGCCAAATAGGAACGACGAACTAGCTAAATTGCATGTGCCGTGTTCATCACATGCATGGTGTTTTGCTGACTGGCATAGCGCATCCTGGAAACTGTTACACCAATCCATGCATCCATTCTTATTTATGTTGTATAACTTACGATCTTATGTTCTCTAAATACTTAGGTATTTTTGTAACCTTGAGTCCTCGATGCAATCCACTTTCATGGTCCAAGAAGACAGATTATATTTGTAAAAGCCACAGCTGAACTCAACATTTGAATTCTTATTTTTAAGTGTTATCATTGCAGTGACCGAGTTGCTGTTGGTCGAGCACTTGACCTTCCTGTATATTTTGGTGATGCTGGTAGTCGAGAGGTAATTTAAATGATTAAAGGTTCATTCTGGTGCATTTGAAAAATAAGCCAGTTTGTAAACCTTTTTTATGGTTTCCCAGGTCCTTCATAAGATTGGAGCTCAGAGAGCATGTGCTGCGGCTGTAACTTTAGATAGTCCTGGAGCAAACTATAGAACAGTTTGGGCTCTAAGCAAATATTTTCCCAATGTTAAAACATTTGTCCGTGCTCATGATGTTGATCATGGACTCAACTTAGAAAAGGCTGGAGCAACAGCGGTATTTTTCGGCTCTAGCAGTTTAAATTCTTTAGAGGAATTTGTACTCTTTAATGTGCCATTCTGTCTTAGCAAATTACAATTTTGTGACAGGTTGTCCCCGAGACTTTGGAACCAAGTTTGCAGTTAGCAGCTGCTGTTCTTGCACAAGTAAGTAAACCAACCATGACAGAATTGTTACACTTTGAGGAAAGATCATAGTTGTCAAAAGCGCAAGACGCATCAAAGTGCTCAGGTAACCTGGAGCTTAAAACGTAAAGTGAAGCGCATGCTTTACGAAAGTAACACACTATAAATAAAATATTCTAAAAAGATATAAATAAGTTTATTTTAAAAAATATGAAAAATGAGATATCAAATATTAAATTATCATCATTTTCATCTTCCAAGACATTTTAAAGCGTAAAGCGAGGCGACAATGGGACATAAGCAACAAGATATTAGGGTTTCCACTGCTCTATTATTTTAATAAATAGAGGAGAAATCACACTTTTAATGGACAAATTCTCATATGTCAGATTCTTTAAAACAAAAAAAATATATGTTTTTCTATGAAACGCAAAAAAGCCAAAAAAAGCACACAAAAGCGCGAGCTTCATTGAAGCTATGCGCTTTGGAGTGCACTGAAGCACAGGTTGTGCGCTTAAGCGCGTGCTTTTTGCGCCTTTGACAACTATGAACCATATCTGATTCGTTGGAATAAATTTGATATCCTCTAGATTGCGATAAAAAATTATTCTGTTTTATTGTGATTTGGTTGGGGCAATTTCTTCCTTTTTTATCCTTACATATTTTTGGTTGACGATATGATTTGATTTGATTTGATTTAAAAGAGAGTTGGTCACTGGAGACACGCTTTGTCTATGAATAAATTCAATATTTATGTTGAAATATATTTTAACTGAAAATAAACAAATTAGAAGTGCCTAAAAAAGCACAAATGATGTTTTCGGGATTATAAATTTGGTATAACGAAGTAGTTAGTCTAATGAGTTTTTGCTTTATTTATAAATAGATTTGTAACTGAAAATGCATATTGTTGAATAACTGAACATTGGATAATGTATTATTCGATTTCAAAAGATTGAATAAAAAATACTTCTCTCCCATATTTTTCCTTTTAGAAACTTGCATGGTCGGATGTCAGCACACGCTGATGACTAAGTATGGTATGGCATCTTCCTCCAGTGAAAATTCCAGTTCTACGACCGCGACTCCTACCATGTGTGATAATGCTTCGCCTATCTCTTATCACGTGCTATGAATTGAATGGCCATAACTTTCTGCCACGGTCACAATACATATTATTGTTCATCTGCTGATGCCGTGATGTGCTGTCTTTGAGCCACCAAACTTAAATTATATTCTCTAAATAAAACGAGTGTAATTGTGATTATGGTCGAATCCACAGGGATCAAGAGATTTATTTCTTTCGAAGAAAACAATTAAAAAGACTAAATAGAATTCTAAAACCAAAATTACCAAGTAAGGAAAAATTAATCAACCGGGCACGATAGCATTTTATATTAATTAAAGATAACATTTTCGCTTTGTGAAAACAGTTAATTCTGAAATCTAAGAATCGAGATGGCTGCAATTGATAAATTTAGTTTCGTCGATTTATTTAGCACAACACATCTAATCTAGCGCTACTTTGGTACCAATCGTTCTGACAATTACGGATCACTGAATTTATGGATAGTAGTAGAAAATCAAATATCAAATTAAATTGTCAGATTAATCATCATATAACTGTCATATAATTAAATCATAAACCAACAAATACTTGACTAAACAAAAATATTAAATTAAAGCGCAAAAACTTCACAATGATAAAATTGAAATAGTAGAAATATCACTTGAATCGGAAATAAAACATAGCCTATAGTTCTTGAGAAGAGATGAAAAATTCTTGCGCCTCCTTGTGTTTCATGTTGAAAAGGGAAGATGAAGAAAAGTCTAAAGATAAAGCACAAAAACTAGAATAATACTAATAACACTAGGAAGAGATTAAATTTATCAATAAGGAAACTAGACTTTTTATGGAATAAAAACTCTATCAAATCTTTCCTTATCTTAATAATAAATCTCTCTCTCCAAAAATCTTCAATGAATTAAATATCACAATTAGAACTCCTAAAATATAGTATTATCATCGTAATTTTCGAGCTCAGTTTGAGGTCACAAGATAGCCGCGAAGCAGTCACAAGGCGTGGCCACGCCTTGTTTTAGGACTTCTCTGTTTTTGTCCTTCTTTCACAGCTTCATCTTGTCAATTCTTCTACAACAAAATAACACAAAAGTGTAACATTTAAACATGTCAGAAATGAGAACAATGAGAAATTTGATAACAAAAATACGAACTATTACGATCTTATCATGCGGTGAGGATGACCATCTCATGGGCGAGGCAACCTCCCCGGACTCCAGTGATCATAAGAATTTATCACCTGCATATCGAGCATTTGTATCTAACTTGGATCAGGTTCAAGTTCCATCAAATATCTCTAAAGCTTTCCAAGATCCAAACTGAGAAGCACATGGATGTCGTATATAAAGTTCAAAGGTACCTGAAGGGGTCACCTGAAAAGGATTACTATTTCGCAAAACCTTCTCAAGGAACATCCAAGTATACAGTGATGCAGATTGAGCAGGTTCAACAAATGACAAACGCTCCACATCAGGTTACTGCACATTTGTATGGGGAAACCTTGTGACTTGGAGAAGTAAAAAGCAACCAGTAGTGGCGAGAAGTAGTGTAGAGGCCGACTATCGCGCCTTAGCCAATGGCATTTGTGAGGGGATATGGCTCCAAATACTACTAAATGAACTGAAATTAGAAGTTCATCAAACAGTAGAGTTGAAATGTGATAACCAAGCTGCAATAAGTATTGCCAAGAACCCGGATCATCATGATTGAACCAAGCATGTTGAGATTGATCGTTATTTCATAAGTGAGAAAGTCGAGAAAGGTGTATTGAACTTAGCTACGTACCTACTCAACTGCAAGTGATAGACATTCTGACAAAGCCCTTATTTTGACCTATCTTTGAAGACATGGTTTCCAAGTTTGGCATGATCACATATTTAACTCAACTTGAGGGGAAGTGTTGAATAACCAAACATTGGATAATTAGGAGTCTGATTTATTAGATGGAATTATCAGCTGTACATTATCCCTTCTTTTTAAATTTTAAATAGATTAGATAATATTTATTGGTTTGGTAGGCTTTAGAAATTATACAATGTATTCTTTGATTTCAAAAGATTGAATAAAAAATACTTCTCTCGCATATTTTTCCTTTTAGAAACTTACATATATATTTTAAGAACATTGGGATTTTTGTGGCATCACATATTTTTTTTATAGAAAAGTAGTTCGTATTGGGCTCTATTGCTTAATATGTTGAAAAGAGTTCGTAGGGAGAAGCGGCATTTTGGCTAAACCACTATTGTCTTATTTCGGAAGAATTGGGTCATTGACCCTAGTCAAATTAGATTTTAAAAAAAATGACATATTGTTAAATTATAGTTGTAAAAAAGCGTGCGCAAGGCGCAGCCAGACTCGCCCTACGCGCCTGGGTAAGCGCAGACCTTGCAAGGGCGAGCCCGGGTGCACGCCTCTTGCAAGGCGCAAGGCTTGCTTGAGGCGAGAAAAAGCGCGCTTATGTGAAAATTGTTTGAGTAATTTTTTTTCCAGGTGAACATAACCCAAGCCCAATAAGATTAAGCACATAACCTTTTAGTTATTAGAAAACCTTGCGTGTACGTATTGGCAGACTTTTATTCCGTCAAAACTCAAAGCGCATAGCACTATCTTTCTCCTAATTTTAATCCGCACAGCCTTATTTGTTTTTCTTCTCTTTGCAATTTCAATTACAGTGCTTCTATATTGCTTCTTTAATTACTGCAGTGCTCTCTTTTTTTTATTTATTGGTACTTAAATATATTAGCTGCAACTCTTTTTCTCTCTCTTCTTTTTTACTGCAATTTAATTCCAAGACCTATCCAACTTTTCATCTAATGTTTTCTTTAAGAAGACGAATATGGTCAATGATTAGGCAAATGATATTTTTAAAAAGTTATACTGTATATTTGTTAATGAATTTTTATTTTAATTATTGTTTCATATTCTGTGAAATCTATTTCTATGTATATAAATTTTAGTTAAATTCACCTTAAATTTGTGAAGTCTAACAATTTATTCTTGGTGCGTGTTATTTCGATAAAGCGCACGCCACGCCTTGCTGCTTAGGCTCCATGACACTTATGCGCCTTACGACTTAAATAAAACTTTAATAAATATTGTTAAAATGGAAATTGTCCTAAGATCTATATCCTTGTATAAATGAAGATGATGAGCCTTTATGAATGCTGATCATAAATTGGTTTATTATTTGTTCCAATCATGTGTTGGCGGTAAACTTGGCTTGCTTATTCAAAAACTTTTGTCATTAATGGCTGGACATTATTTTAGGCTAAATTGCAGACATCAGAGATAGCTGCTGCAATTAACGAGTTTAGATCCCGCCACCTATCCGAGCTTACTGAGGTATGAAACGTTAAGTACTTATTGTTAATTAATATTAAATTGTTGGATGTCTCATTTCCTACACGAGGTCTAAATTACATCTACACGCCTTATGGTAGATTTATCTGTCATCATTCTCATTACCAGTCAAGTTTATATTTCCTTTGTGTTGGAGTCGCTACATGATTCATGAATCTCTCTTATCCATTGTTTCATGCTGGAAACTTAAGCTTTTTTCTGATTTTCACATCAGTTAAAACTAGAAAATGAGAATTTTATGATGTCATTTGTCAATCCCTTGGGACAACAATATGACTAGGAGTGTGAATCCAAGTATTAGGCTTACCTCAGAGAGTGTCCGTCACATCTTTAGACCTAAACATCTTGTAATTTACCTTCATATTATTTTTGGAAAGATCTTAGAAGAGTATTAAGATTTCTTTTAATACAATTCTTTCTTCCCTCTCTCTGTGTATCCAGCTTTGTGAGGCAAGTGGAAGCTCTCTTGGTTACGGATTTACTCGAATTAGTAAACCTAAGCCTCAACCTTCGGACTCTTCCGACGAGAACCGATTCAATGATGGAGCATTGGCAACATGACTTGTCATACAGTATATAAACGTAGGGAAACATTAATTCTGGGAAATTCCAGGCATTTAATCCTGGTTGACCGGACTTATATTTCAAACTACCTTATTATTCTTTGATTGGTAACTTGAATGTTAATCACATTCCTTGTGTTCAATGGGAATTTTTTAACTTTAAAATCTAGCAATTTCAATAATTGATATTCTTTGTGGTGCATTTTACTTCTATGTTTTTCACCGCACAAGCTCGAGTCATATGTAGCTTATGGATATTTAGTTATTTATTTATGCGTATCTATGATGCATACTAAAAAACTATGGATAAGGCCCCATGGGCATGACATAGTGTTATAGACTATGATTGCATCCATATTTACGTGAGGGACGAACCCGAGGAAATACCATCCTTCCCCAAGATTAATCAGGCGAAACTTTGATACCTGAGTTAATAAAAAACACACCATGGACGAGTCGTCATAACTTGAGCTTGTCCGGTGAAAGAACATAGAAGACACACACATATATGTGTGTATAATCAAAATAAAAGATAACCAAGTTCCGTGATTAGGAGACTCCGAGAAATAATCCTTGTATTTAGGAACTGACTTCAGATTCATGATCCTCGCATAGTAAGCTTCTCTTTGACATTAGTTTCACTTTCATCTTGAAGCTAGTTTACTTTAGGTCCCTAAAAGTTTTGTTTTAGGTTTATTAACACATATAGAACTATATTTTACTCGTATCTTGTTAGAGGCAAGTATTTTGGGCTAAACTATTGTTTGATTCTTAGCCATTTCGAAATATTCATTACATCTTGCATTCTGTCATCGTGGTTAGTTGATAGTTGTTGCATGGTAAGGGTTAATGTAGAACTTTTATGACAGTCATTCTATTTGCTCATTTGTTATCTGTGGTAAAGATATAATGACAGTCACTTCATTGTAATCATAAAATTATTTTATTTATATAATTTAGTATGGTGCATCAATACATGATTATATCATATTTATGTTGACCCTTGATCCTCATTTGTCAATTACTTCTTTGGATTGTCGCGGAGGGATTGTACCAAGAAGTGATTGTACTCTCATTTCAATGTATTTTAGTGTATCGTGAGAGGTTCCGAAGAAACTATTATTTTGCATTGTGGTGTCTTGAAAACACGACAATTAAGAGTTTGTACAATTTGTGTGAAAATATCAGGTCTACCAATGTGCTCATCTGTCAAGAAATTGTCAAAATTATGCATTGTGGTGTCTTGAAAACCAGAGGCTTGATTCGAATCGAATTTGAACAAAAATTTAAATTATTTTATGAATCAAGCTCGAATGTATCTATTTCGAGCCGAATTCGATTATTAAAATTTTCAGTATATTCGACTCTCGATTCGATTCATTTATACCCTTAGTTTATCACCAACGAGCCTAAGCACTAAATTCAAATTACATTATTTCATAATTCAATGAAATACAAATTGACTCACATTAGAAGCTAGAAATAATCTCAGGCTCAATTTCTGGCATCCTAGATCTTTGGTTTCATGCATATAATACATAAAAATTAATCCGTGAGTCGTCTCTTTCGAGGTAAACACGCTGCAATATTTTGGGCCTATAAATTATGGCCGGCTAGATTAACTCGTGCAGCGAAGTGGTCTGCCCCAGTTTGTTGCTGTAGGCTTGTCTTCCGCAGGATGGATACCTGTTAAGAATAAAATAATAAATAAATGCCTGTAAAAGAACAGAGTCCACATTCACACTCCCAAATGTCATGCAGTAAAAGTATATCGTCTAATAAAATTAAATTCGTACGGAGTATGATCATAAAGAAGTTCTATTGTACCTTTGGCCTCTCGATAGAGTTTCCAAAGTAGCCAACTCCAAAGGAAGAGGAAGTATAGGCAGCAACAATCTCCACAGCTTTCAGCGTCATGGGAGGAGTATCAGGAACCTACAAAACCGACCAATTAATGAGGCATTGTCATTGTACGAGCTTTCTTCGGCTGTTGAACGAATTGAATAGTTCACAAAATAAATATTTGGTGCTTGAGTCAGTGACATCACACCATTGCAGGAGAAACGTCCGCTTGCACTAATAAAACTCCAGCACTTTTCTCACTGCCACATAGCTCATCCCTATGAAAAGCATGTAAAACTTCTGTGCAAGCGGACACTGGACCACTCTGGGACCTGCAATAAAGTATTTACGGTTCCCTTTGTATATAGTTTGTAAAAAATTTCTGTACATGATAATTAACCAAGAAAAAAATATTAAGAAAACAAATGAAGGGCATACAATGAAGATGATACACAGCATTCACGTGCAGTAAATCCTTTCATTAGGTGCTCTCCCGCACCACTCACACAGCAACCAACAATAAAAGGAGCACCAAAAGGGTCCTTCAAGGATGCCCAACAACCTGAACCATAAGTTGCTGCCAATCCCACACGGCCTCTAACCTGGACAAATAATCAGGATATGTTTCAAGCAGTGAAACATGTATAATTGACGTTCCTAGCTTCCACTGGGAGAATCAATAGAAAGAGTGATTATTTAAAAAGGACTGGATTCAAGTTTTAGAAAGATGTCAACACCTTAAGGGCGATACCTCCACTTGAGGCTCCAGCAGCTATATGTCCCTTCGAATCCACACAAATTACTCCAACTGTGTCCGTTATCCTGTCCTCTTCTAGCATGTTGAGTGCAGACAGTTGAATACCGTCTTCCCTAACCTTCGAAAGATCGTATGCTTTCTCTACGGATAAAATAAAGAAGACAATCACAAAGAAGATATACATTGCAAATTTTCCATGAATTTTGTACGTGAGTTAGAAATGGAAAATAAAGCCAACGGTTTCCACTCTCAAAATCATACTAACACCAAGCAATTGATGTGATGCTAAGTGTTTTATGAGCTGGGCATGGAACATTTTAGAATGCATACAATGAGGTATATCCAAGCTAGAGGATAAAACTCTGAACCCAGAGGAATAGAAGACTGAAGACAGATAAAAAAAAGAAAACCATGGATGTTCGTAATTTTCTTCCAGATTGAATTTTGCAGATACAAGGATGCGATCTCTGATTCCAACGTGACTGATTCTCACTGGTCTTTAAATTTCAGAAGCTAGCCCTACATAATTTTCACATCAGAATTCAAGGTTTTGCATGCAGTAAGCCTCTGCTTTGCCACTGATTCATATGGTAAATATGACGACACCGTTGAAACCATGGTATTGAATTTCGCATATTATAAATAGTGCAAACAGGGATGAGGAATTTATTCGCCCCGCATATATGATCATGCTTTTTGACACAAGAGCTAAAAGGTGATGACAATGTGAAAAGACAAGAATATGATACTGGCAAACATGATATAAATATGATTCCGAAGTAAATTAACACCTCTTAAGAAGGTGTAATGAAAAATTTAGAATCAAATGATGCTTCCAAACCTATGAGTCCTTCTGTAACAGAGTTGGTCATAGCTTTGGCATCATCAAGCATTTTTTTGTATCTTTTCCATTGAGTTTTTGCCTTTTCAGTCACCAGCCACTGCAAATTAAGTCTTGCAAAATAAATACAGTAACACCAACTTTCGAACATAAAATCAAAGGTTTTTTTTTTTAGTGAAATGAAGTATTTCCTGTAATTTAGAACAACATTTTAAAAAAAAATGCTTGAAGGATGGATTATTTTTACAGCATAGCTGTAGCAGGCAACTACAGAAATAGTACCTTATTGACCTCTGCTATAGTTCCATCTGAAACAATACCTTTGGACTTCGCCCATGCATGACATCCTTCACCAACCAAAAACCTGCAGTACAAATTTTTCTACTCAAAACATAAGATTATGCCTACTTGAACATAAGCATCTGCCTCACGAAGAATCCATGAACATACGCAATATAGTAAACAAAAACAGACAGAAGGCAGAGCGTTGCTCAATGCTCTCGTGTCATAAAAACAAATTTTAACAATTCCTATAAAAATGTAACAACGTTGCAGCTTTCAAATTCAAGAATAAAAAAGACCACAGGGTAAAATTCCAAAGAAGTAGGTCACATGAGAATAAATGATACAAGACATGGTGATGAAACCATTTGTCCAACAAGACAATGATGATTCAGAAATTTAAAAAGACATGTACCATTCACATGTCTATAAAGTACAATGACACAAGTATTCACTTCCAGAGAAGCCAACATCAGAAGAAGTGCAGTTAGAAGTGCAAAATGATTATTAGACGATATATCTTCAAAGGACCAATAGAAATCACCATACATGGGACTTATTCGACCTAGAAGAGATGAACCCATCATCTGTTCTTTGACCAGCGAAACAGCTATCTGGATTGGATTTCTAACACCTGTCAACCATTAACTTCACAAGAACGTAAAAATTAATGAAAACAGCAGGAAAAATGTATATATCAGTATCACTTTTCTTATCTTCAAATTAAAATGCAACTCAATATTTTCAAGCAGAGTACCTGGCACTGCCCCCACAGCACCAAAAACTCCAGATCTGCCATCCATTATACTGGCATCACATTCTACATGACCATCCTCAGTCAAATTTGAGCCTCGCCCAGCATTTGTGCAAGGATCATCCTATCAAAAACCATGTTGTCGTAGATTAGAATTTAAAGAGACCACTAAAAGGTATAAAAGAATTTCCTACCTTAGTGTGAATCAATTTTTCAGGAAAATGAATAGGAAAAGAACGAGTGATTATTGTAAAGTTCCAATATTTTGACAAAACACCACAACTATATATCTAATCTCAACCGCATTGTACATTCAGCAATCAGCAAAAAGGGGTTGAAAAAAAAAAACGCATCTCTACCTCCAGAACTTGAATTGCAGCTGCAACAGCATCCACACTCTCGCCACAACCCTAAACCAAAAACAAATCAAGCTTCTTAACAAGATTGAAAATGTAAAGTCGACTTCAAATACAGATGCTTGGAACATAGTTAAGCACCATTTATCTCAGTAAAACATTTGAGTCGCCGAAAAATTGAGTTCCTTTGGCGAAAAAGCAGATGATATACCTTTCGGAGAATAGAAGCAGCGGCAAGGCAGGCACGTCTCATGGCCGATCGGAGCGCCTTCTCGTTCGAAGGCGCGTGGAATCCCGCGCCGACGTGAACGGCGACGAAGAATGTGGAGTACTGATCGTCCTCTTCCCAAGCCATCCAGGTTAACTCGATCTTAGTTCTCAAATGTGTTTTGTGTGTAATTAATTTTTTATAAAATGTTATACACATATAATTAATTAGTTTAACAATAAATTTGATTAATTCAATAAAAAATTTGCCATTAAACTAAACATTCAACCAAAGGATATAATTATTATTTCTGTTTTGATTTTGGAGTTTACGTGAACAATTGTATTGAAAATATTTGTAATTGTTTTATGTATAGTTTATGTATAGTTTATTTTGTGCAATAAAAGTAATATGATAATTTAAAATTAATTTGTTCGAAAAAACATGTATGATCTTAATAGTCAATTTCATGTGACAAATTTTCTATTCAACCCGACTCATACAAAATTATTATTTTTATGAATCATGTCACCAAAATTAAACCAACAAGTATATGATATGGAAAACATAATTACAACTAGAGAACCATTTTTCCTGGTCGAAAATCTTGAATGCAATACATTATTTATCCTTTAGATCCATCAGACAAAACTCTAAATTATGAAACTCTGGTTCCTGTAAGTTCAACCTGGGCCACCGCTTCATTCACGGCATCTATAACATCCATCTTCCCCCTACCGACTGCCTCATCCATGGGAGTTCTCTCGTGTCTGATTACAGTCCAACGCATAACAGATTTCAGAAACATGAAAACTATCCTATCGTTATAAGAAACTAAAACACAAGAAGCACCTAGGAGATCACTCACTTGTTTAGAAATGAGATATCGGCTCCTGCTATAATCAAATGTTTGACAACCTACAAGGACAGATTACGGACTTGAGACATGAAAGCGAGTGATTTGAAACAGAGAGACCAAATGGATAAATGTGATTCCCGCTTCAAATTACACCAAGTACACCCTCCTCTCAACACAATTTTCAAGGTCATCGCCGGCATGAAATGTATAATGTGCTGCAGATATTACCTCAATGCGGCCATTGAGACAAGCCCAATGAAGAGGGGTGTTTTTCTCCATGTTACAAGCGTTAATATCCTGGTTTTCAAACAAAAGGCAACTCATTTTTCTTTTCATTTGTTACAGCCAGAATCAATATATAATGCAGGTGGAGAAAAGGAAAAAACATATGCACATACTTATATACGTGTCGTTTTCATCCCAAAACTGCCCAAAGCATACAATATTTTTACACTTAAAGTTTCCCTACCTCAGATTTTCAACGCCTCCATTATTGTAAAACCCATGAGCCTCTTTAAAAATGATTACTGATTAGATTTGTGGTTCAAAGCTTCAAATTATTAATCTAAAGATAATTACTGGATTGTTTTTATTTATCCGAACAACAATAAAGATTGTAAACATTCAAAAGGTAGCCAACCTAATCTTGCTCACATAATATTCCATAGACCATTCTGTGCTCATATATTATTGTATCCTACCACGAACATTTTCTCTCCACCATCCCACATCATCCTCACTTATTGGGAATAATCAATTTCGGGGAAGCACGGGCGGGTTTGTTTTCGTCAACAAGGAAGGCCTTATCCAAATAATAGAAAAGGATGCCCTTTTCTACTATTTGATCGGTGTCCTTTTTCCTTCTCCCGAACCACGGGAGCGCTTAGCGCCAAGAGGAGCAAAGCTCATTTTCTACTATGTGATCGGTGTCCTTTTTCCTTCTCCCGAACCGCGGGAGCGCGTAGCGCCTAGAGGAGCAAAGCTCATTTTCTACTATGTGATCGGTGTCCTTTTTCCTTCTACTGAACCACGGGAGCGCTTAGTGCCCAGAGGAGCAAAGCTCATTTTCTACTATTTGATCGGCGTCCTTTTTCCTTCTCCTGAACCACGGGCGCGCTTAGCGCCCAGAGGAGCAACGCTCATTTTCCTTTCAGGGACAAGCGGCGCATAAAAAAGGGCTGGTCCGTCAAAAGTCCGGTTCTTTTGCGAACGAAGTTCAGAATCAACAAGGGTTCGTAGAACGAAGGGAGGGGGTTCTAGAAAATCGATGCTTGTGTTTCTTGAATTCTAATAGCGAAGGTGAGTAAATGTCTGCTTTAATATTAATTTTAGATTCAAAATTTGAATTCAGTTTGTAGCCAAATGCTGCTATTTTTTTGGCAGGTTTCTACACCGCCTTCAATTATCTAAGTTGAGATAATCAAGTAACATCAAGCGGTTCTTGTCTTCCATGACTTCTATTAAAGTAATGTAGACTATTTTGGATTAATATTGTTATGATTATCGAAGTTTTTAGATTTCAATTTTGTTTTAGATGTAGACCGGCTGAGCTTGTGGTGTACCAATGTCACCAGCTGATCTTGCGGTGTGCCAGTGTCCTGGGCTTATATATAATAATATACTACAACAAGATGAAAAGTTCAAGCCCAATGAATTATCCTGCTGTCATCTTTTATTTCGAAATATGATTTGTTGTTATCTATCTTTTATTTGAATAATAGGATCATAGAAATGATTTTTTATTTATGTTAGAATTCTTGATCTTTTTACTTAGTCGATAGGGAGAAGAATTCTATGTATTTATAAGTCATTGCATGGAAATAAATAGTCAAGCAGAAATTTTCTTCAAAGCCTAGTGCTAAAAGATCGTGAGGTTTTTTTCTAAAACGAACTTCAATTTTCATCATCAATCCACCGGAGAAGAATTCTATGTATTTATAAGTCATTGCATGGAAATAAATAGTCAAGCAGAAATTTTCTTAAAAGCCTAGTGCGAAAAGATCGTGAGGTTTTTTTCTAAAACGAGCCTCAATTTTCATCATCAATCAACCGACCGCCCTAACGTGATCCACAATTCGAGACCAAAACAGCCAGGTGCACTACAATTAATTGAACCACCTAAAAATATCCAAATACAGGTTAGACATGGAGTTGCGTCAGTTCCTTTAGTTATTTCACCACAAATTTACTTCTTCTAATCTAAAGAGCAAACAGCAAATCCTAACCATACATGATGACAAGGAATATTAAAAAGAAAGGAATAATATCCCACCATAGAAAGTAAGAGCAGCAAACAGAAGAACAAACAATCAAGCCTGTTGAGATGAGTAATCAATAGTATTAAAACAAGGTCAAGGCTCTCTCACCACTCCATTGTGAATAAGATACTCTACAATGTTTATATGCCCGTTTGCTGAAGCCATATGCAATGCTGAACATTCCAACAGGAGGCAAAATAAGGAAGTTGCAGAAAACAAAACAACAGAAAATTTTTGCAACCAATAAGCTGACACGAAAAAAAATTGAAGGGTAATAGGATGAAGACCGTGTCAAAGAGAATTTTGTGCCAAAAAATAAACTTGAAAAAACATTAGTATTTAGTGTGAAACCAATACCTCAGCTCTGGAAAGATTTTAGTAATTTACAATTCAGTGTATACTTCAAAAATCATGAACACGCGTGAAAATGAATACTAAATTATAACCTGTGCGGCCTTCCGAATCCTTAGAATTTAAAGAAACGCCCTGGGATGCTATGCTCATGAGATCATCGATATCATCATATCTAGCAGCCTGCGAAAATATGCATATAAGCTAGTTTTCTTCAGAACAACCTTTAAACAATAAAACATTAAACATGTAAATGGCGTGAATACATGGAAATCGAGATCCAATCACAAATGCAGTATTTTAAGATTTTTGGGAAACAATTGAGTAAACAATGAAATAGCTTACAAAACCTCACCATCCTAAGATGTCATTTGCCGAGCTTAATTTAAACATCTATTTGATTGCTGATTTTTACAAAATCCAATCGAATACTAGAAACACTATATGTGGCAACCCAATAAACCCAATAATATTTATGTCACAGATTCTAGTAACAATCAGCGGGAAAATGAATAAATAAAAAGCAAGAAAAGGTTTGCCACAGAATCTAGCACATCTTTCAAGTTTTTAAGAGGTTTCTACTCTTAAATAAAGCACCGTTTACAATTTGGAAAAAAATTACAGTATAGAAACATAGGTTCTTTCCGGTAATTGAAAATTCTAGCATTGATCCATTTCACACAAGGACACTTAATCACAGGAAAAACGCAGAACCATAAATAACCAATAATCAATAAATCAGAAACTCAACGTTTTGACACGAACTTTACACGTTAAGCTGAACAAAAAAAAAAGTGGATATAGATCTTCCTCAGGAAAGGAGCACCTCGAGCAAAGCGTCGATGGCGTCGGAGGTCGTTTCTGGCGGCGGCTGCTCGGCTGTGTCCGCTGCTCCCATTTTCCTCCGGCGAAACGGAATCGATTGAATTCACTTTGTTGACTCAATTTTGGGCCGCCGGATTTTAATGTCTGGACTTGGCCCAGCCCCAAAATTTCTACTGGGCCATGCACATGCATTTATAAATTTTCTATAATACTAGGTATAGAGACCTCAATTTGTTGAGGTGTTTACCCAAGTTTTTGTGCAATATATGATAAATTTTGTTTATACTTTAAAGCTGATAAATATGTGTTTATATTTGTATATGTTTAATTTTATGGTTTCTTTTTTTTTTAATGAATTACATTTAAATATATATAAACTAAACTAAAACAATTCTATTTTTTTTGTAAAATAATATAGGGAACAATATATAATGTGATTTTTTAAAACAATAACTAAGTTTGATTTATTTGTGTAAAAAAACTAAAGATGCTAAATGTGGGGAGGAAAAAAGTTAGTATTGTAGATAGCAAAAACTATAGTTAATTAGTTTATGCGTATGTGGTATATTTGAGTGTAAACTGATATATTAGATGTAGGAATATATATTTTTGAAAATGTCTAAAATTATACTCTTTAATTTGGTTAAAGTTGTGTATGCATAATTAGAAAAACAGAAGAGGGAATAAAGAGATGAGCAATAAGAATTTCATTTCACTGCTGTACTTGCATTTACAATTGAGCAGAGATATATATACTTCTGTTGTAACCGATTGATTCCTCTAGATAATTCTAAACAATGGGCTTGTCATATATCCTATGGGCTTAATACAATGGGCTCTATCAATTTGTTTCTTGGGCTTCAGGAGTTTCTTTAACTTGCCCCCTCAAGCTTAGTAGGGGATGAAGAACCACGCTAAGCTTGAACCGAAGTCGATGAAACATCATTGTAGATAATGGTTTAGTAAGTACGTCTACAAGTTGATCAGTCGAAGGAACATGACGTACTGACAGTTGTTTGGCCAAAACTTTCTCATGAACGAAGTGAAGATCAAGCTCCAGGTGCTTTGTTCTTGCATGCAAAACTGGATTAGCAGTGAGTGCAATGGTGTTGAGATTGTCACACCATAGAATAGGTGGATTTGAGACAACAACTCCCAGTTCAGAGAGAACGGACTGAATCCACAACAGCTCGGATGTGGCATTTGCAACACTTCTGTATTCTGCTTCAGTGCTAGTCCTGGATACAATAGGTTGCTTCTTGGAGCTCCAAGAAATAGGAGAGGACCCAAAGAACCAGCAAAAACAAGACGTGGAGCGACGATCATCAGGGTCACTACCCCAATCGGCATCAGAGAAACCATGAAGGGTAAACGCAGAACTATGATGTAGACGAATACCAAAACCAAGAGTGCCACTCAAGTAACGTAAAATACGTTTGACCGCCTTCCAATGGGAATATGAGGGAGCATGCATAAACTGACAGACTTTGTTGACACTAAATGCAATGTCGGGTCTGGTAATGGTTAGATATTGAAGAGCTCCTACTGTACTCCGGTAAAGTGTACTGTCAGGAAATGGATCCCCATATTTACAAGATAACCGAAGACCTGAAGTCATCGGAGTTGGCAAGGCTTTGGCATTGTTCATATTGGTGCGAAGAAGCAGATCCTGCACATACTTGGTTTGACTAAGAACCATTGATTTATCCAATGATCGAAAAACCTCAATGCCTAAAAAAATAATTCACATCTCCCGAATCTTTAAGGAAAAACTGATTGTTTAAGGCTGAAATGAGTGATCGAACCCGAGCATTATAACTTCTTGTGATTAAAATGTCATCAACATATACTAAAACATAAATGACAAAATCAGCATGAGTTTGAACAAATAAGGAGGCATCAGCTTTGGATTCAACAAAGCCCATAAGCTTGAGAGTATGACAGAGCCGTGCAAACCAAGCTCGCGGAGCTTGCTTGAGACCATATATGGCTTTATTCAGTTTGCACACAAGAGAATTGTTGTTGTTCGGAGCTTCAAAACCTGGGGGTTGATGCACATACACAAGCTCAGTAAGTCTACCATGGAGAAAATCATTATTGACGTCAACTTGTTGAATTCTCCAACCCTTAGCAACAGCCACAGAGAGAACAAGTCGAATGGTTGTGGGCTTCACAACTGGGCTGAATGTCTCTGTATGATCAAGTCCCGGAGTTTGAGAATAGCCCTTAGCGACAAGACGGGCTTTGTGTCTAGCGATGGAACCATCAGGGTTAGTTTTTAGTTTGAATACCCATTTACAGCCAATGATGGGCATGTTAGAGGGTGCTTCAACAAGAGTCCAGTTATGGTTTTGCATCAAGGCTTGATATTCAGCTTCCATAGCTTTGCACTATTCAGGAAGTGTACTTGCTTCCTGGAAAGAAGATGGTTCCCAAATATTAGAATGCAAGGATAGATTAACCTTAGGCTTAAAGATTCCGTCCTTGGAGCGAGTAACCATTGGATGAAGATTCAATATGGGAGACACATGAGCTGTGAGAGTAGGTGAAGGAGATGGGGAGAGTGTATCACTTGATGTAGGGACTGACTGGGATTGAAGAGAAGTAGAAGATGATACAGTAGGTGTATCGGCCGATTGTGGAAGATAAGGAGTAGATGAGGCATTGACAGGTAGAGTCATGAAATGTGAAGGAAAAACATATGTAGATGCAGGAACTTTTGGTAAGTAAAAAGAATATTGAGGTGTGACTGTGGAACAAGACACAACATGGGACTTGGAGAACGGAAAACTTTGTTCATGAAATTTAACATGTCTAGAAATGAAGACACGACCAGTAGCACTAATGCATTTGTAACCTTTGTGTTTGTCACTGTAACCAATGAATGTACATGGGGTTGAGCGGAAGTCAAGTTTGTGAGTATTATAATCACGGAGACATGGAAAACAAAGACATCCAAATGTTTTAAGATGGGAATAATCTGGTGGCTTTTTGGTCAAATATTGGATTGGAATTTTTCTTTGAAGAGCCACAGTAGGTAATCTATTTATAAGATAGACTGCTGTAGAGAAAGCATCATCCCAAAAGGATAAAGGCATTGATGCATGAGCTAAAAGAGAAAGTCCGGTGCCAACAATGTACCGATGTTTTCGTTCAACAACCCCGTTTTGCTTCGAAGTATAAGGGCAAGAGACACGATGCTTTATTCCATTGGTTTGAAGGAAGGAGCTCATAGCTTGAAATTCCCCACCCCAATCAGACTGAAGGGCTTTGATTTTTTTGTTTAGTTGAAGTTCAATATGAGTTTTGAAGTGCGCAAACACTTGAACAACTTCTGATTTTAACTTAAGAAAATAGATCCAGGTAAAACGGCTAAAAGCATCAACAAAGCTTATGTAATACTTGAAACCATTTCGAGAAGGGGTGTGGGCAGGACCCCAAACATCTGCAAAAATAAGTTCAAGTGGTTCGGAGAATTGTGTTTGAGAAGATGGAAACGGGAGTTTATGACTTTTGCCAAGTTCACAAGCTTCGCATAAATGCATACGTTCATTTCTTGGAAAACGAAAATTACAATTTGATAGAATTTGCTTAATAGTAGAAAGGGGAGGATGGCCTAATCTATAGTGCCACTGATCTAAAACATTTGAAGAGGCCTTAATTGAATGCTGATGTGAAGAATGAGGACTTGAGTACTCTTCAGAAAGTGTACAGTGAAGACATGTAGGTTGGGATGCAGCAGTAGAATGAGGTGGCCCAAGGTTGAACTTGTATAAGCCTTCATGTAAAATTCCTCGGAGAAGAACAACTCGCGTGGGTAGATCCTTCACAAGACAATAAGAAGGATAAAACTCAAACATGACATTATTATCACGGGTAAATTGGTGAACGCTTAAAAGATTTTTTGTTATTTGAGGAACATGAAGTAGGTTTTTTAAACGAAAGGGTCGAGAAAAAGAAGATGAACCAAATGTAGATTAACCAATATGTGAGATAAACAGACTTGCACCATTGCCCATATGAACCTTACCACCGCCAGTGTACTCGGAACCAAGTGTGAGATTGCCAAGATCATTCGTAACATGGTGAAAAGCTCCGGAATCTGGAAACAACCACTCATCTCCTGCAGATTCAGAGGTGGTAGTTGCAATAGCTGCTGATGGATAAGGAGGCGGAGGAGATCGATATTGACCTTGTTGTGGTGGTCGAAAGGGACCGATGAAGGGAATCAAACGGAACTTGGAGGTTTGGCAGTATACTCAGCATCAAATCTGTAATAGCATATTCCAGCCACATGACCTGTCACTCCACAAATTTGACAAACAGGTCTGCCATTGTTGTTGTTCCAAAAACGCACGGCCTCGAGAAAAGGAGCTTCGTGGTGAAAACGAATCATCAGTCCTCTTAGTAGGAGCAAACGTAGCTGCATTAACTGAGTGAGGCAACGTTTCATTGTTAGTGTTATGAGACTCCAGGCATCATTCATGAGCTAACAGAAGAGCATTCACCTCTGATAAATGCTAGAGTATCAATTCTTGAAGTAATGTGAACGACAACAGAGTCGTATTCCAATCCAATACGACCGAGAACATATAAAATTCGATCATCATCACTGATTGAGTGACCACAAGCAGCTAAAGAATCCATGATGTTTTTTATTTTGCTTAGGTAATCTTTCATATTTTGATTTCCTTTCTTCATGGTTTGCAGTTGTAGCTTGTATTGCATCACCTTAGCTTTTGATCTTGAAGCAAATAATGTTGATAACCGAAGCCAAAGTTGGGAGGACGTATCACACCCGATCATTTGGCTTTGGACAGATTCAGACATGGAAGACAGTAGAAAGGAAAATAGAAGTTGATCCTGTCTACTCCAGGTAATGAACTGGGGGTTGACGTCGTCGGCAGTGTTCTCACTATGAACCACTTTAGGAGGGACATGAGGGTTCTCGAGTGTGAAATTTTCTAACCCCAACCCACGGATTCCAGCAATAACTTGGAGATTCCACAAAAGAAAATTCTCTTCATTAAGCTTAACCGAATTGATCTGGTTAGCCGGGTTCATGATTAAGAAGCTTGTATTGGCTGATGGATTAACAGAGGTGTGAGTTGTAAACCCACTACCGGAGATGGCGTCAGCCATGGATGGCTCTGATACCAAATTAGAAAAACAGAAGAGGGAAGAAAGAGATGCGCAATGTGAATTTCATTTCACTGTTGTACTTGCATTTACAATTGAGCAGAGATATATACACTTCTGTTGTAACCGATTGATTCCTCTAGATTATTCTAAACAATAGGCTTGTCATATATCCTATGAGCTTAATACAATGGGCTCTATCAATTTGTTTTTTGGGCTTCAGGAGTTTCTATAACTTGCATGTTGTAATATAAAAAGTTTTATTTAACGTTTTTAAAACAATAACGAAACTAATCAATTTGAACGCAGCTACATCATAGGAATAAACATGAAATTAGCAGTTAAATATGTGGGGTAATATTTAATCTTTTTTTCTTTTGTTTTTTTTAGGGAAAATGTGACTAATAACATATATATATTTTCTATATTTTGATAACAGCATGGTTACGTGGCATAATTAAGTGCTGATTTGACTACTCCTACCTTTTTTTTTATTTATCTATTTCAAGGGTTTGTTAGAGGGCTTTTAATGTCTCTAGCTTAACATTTGTTAGGTTAAGAGGTTGATTTCTTTATGTTTAATATTACATAATCTCAAGTAGTTGATTTTTTTCATCTCAAAAAAGGAGAAGTTATACATTTTTTTGGTGCAAAACGTACATTTATAAAATATTTTAAACAATTTATTTTGGCACATGGAACAAAGCCTAATTTTCTAGATTAACAGCAAATAGCCCTCAACAATTTCAAAAGAACAACTAAGAATTTGGATCCCTCGTATCCAACGCAAGTTAAGTCATTTTAGAATTCGAAGTCAACATTAAAGAATAAGCCAAAAACCCAAAACATCACCATAAACACAATGGTAAAAATCGAACCTAACAACTCAACACTGGCCGATCTCAAGAAGTAAGAAAGCCTAACGTAAACAACAGAAGAGTAAACCGAGAGCAGGACAAAAACCCGATGGCTTCAACCTAATGAAAAAAAAACAAAAAGTCAGGATTAAGGCAGAAGACAAGAACCCAAAACAACACCATAAACACAATGGTAAAAAGCAAACCTAAAAACTCAACACTGGCCGATGTGGAGACATAAGGAAGCCTAACATAAACGAGAGTAGAGCAAATCGTAAGCAGGAAAAAAATCGGATGACTTCTGCCTAATGAAAAGAAGAACAAACAGAACATAGGGTACCGATAAAAAATCGAAAGCAAAAAAACTGGGAAAAAAACAAGAGGAACGAACTAACCTAGGAAACTCTTTCCGAGCCCAGGAAGCGAGAACACCGCAACTACAAAAGCGAAGAGCCTAGAAGGAAACCGAAATCAATAAGCTCATCCACACCCTCAACACACGAGCAAATAAGCGTTAAAATCAGATGCAACATACTTAATCGAAGACAACAAACGAATTATTCCAAAAAAAATTCGGCCGAGAGTTTTAATTGCCTAAATAGTAGTATGCCAAAGTATTTGCTTTGGTAACTCGGCTAATTAACAAAAGACAAGCGAAGAACCTAAACAAAGGCACGAAAAACACAACGTCAAATTAATCCTAACCATCCAACACCTTCCAAAACGCCAAATACAACCGGAGAAAAAACATCGACACAAGTCACACAGCAAAACCAAACAAAACCATGGGGAAAACGCACCTGACCGACGCTCTCAGAGGCGAAGGGGGCCGGACAAAGCTCAAAATGAGTGAGAGAAAAGAACGGCAGATAGATAGGGGTGAAGAAGAATGAAGAGAAGGAGGAAAGCAAACAGTGTAGTAGAGCAACTCTTTTGTGCCAGCGCAAACAATTGAAGCGGTGGAGAAATGAATGCAAACCACGTGTACCTTAGATGACTTGCAACCGAGAGAAAACTGGGTTTTTTTTAAAAAATAATATAAATTAAAAAAAAGTTTATTAAAATATTGCAATACAGAAAGTTTTATGGAAATAGTACAATCCGTTGAACACTGGTCCGGATTCTACTTTTAAAAAAAATTAAAAATAAGATCGGTGACTCATGGTCACGGAGTCAATGAATCCGTGTGCCACGGTTCCTTATATTCACGGACCTGTATTAAATATTTGGCTCCTATTTTAATTGTATTTAATATAGTTTGGTTTAGTAATAAATGTTTTTCGAGAAGAAATTGTGCTTAAATGAGTTGGTCTCAATGATATCAATTGTTTAATTTTCACATTAAATTAGATTTTGATATGACTTTGGACAATGGTGACATATACAATCGGGAACTACAACAATAAATAGAACTAAGTGTTGAAAAATAATTTATTACACTAACATCAATTAAACGATTAAAATTTTAAATATAACAAATTATATGTTGGGGATCGATGTAGAGTTTAGAAGGGGGTGAATAAACTCTTTTCTTTTCTGATTTCTTCTTTTGAAGTTGCTAAAATCCTGTTAAAGATTGTAGCTAATCTTGTTCAAGTGTGCAACCAACAAATCACAAAATAGTGCGGAAATGATCTGATGGTTCGGTAATTGAAATGATAAAAACAGTAGGCAGTAGACAGTAGTTGTTTATGGAAGTTCGAAGATAAAATCTTCTACGTCTCCCCTTCTTCTGTTTCCAGAAGGTATCACTAAAAGACTTTGGATTTTACAGTACACACTCGTACACACTCACTTCAGCAGGACTTACCCTCTGCCTACTGAAACTCTTAGTGTATCAACACGATAATATATAATCAAGATTCTGGAAAAGACTCTTTTCCAGATTACAAACTCTTTTCAACAAGATATGAATAGCGTGAACTGTTTATGAAGAGTGTGAGAAATAGCAGCACAAAATTATCTTCAACCGATCGAATATATGCTATGAAGCGTGTGCTACTTTTCTGTATGTCGAGCTTTTTGTGAGATAAGAGAGTTTTTGTGCTCAAATCAACGTTGTGAGTATTGCAATCAGTATCACACTTTATCAACGTTGTTCTTGTATATTTATAAAAGTTTTGATCCCAACGTCTATAAACAAAACGGCTTCTTTGACTTCTGATATATTCAGCTTTAATACCTGAAATAGGTCCTACAGAAAAGCTTCAAAACAATCAGTCTTATTTTATACCAAAATTGATAAGACGTAATAAATAGGCTCCATACAGCATTAATGGTGCAATTAATGCTAGTACTTGATAAAGTAACGGTAACATTCAAGGCTAGTTCTGTTTATGTGAAAAACGTTAAGTTACTTCGGTTTGGACTGAATTCTGCTTCTGTTTTCCTAGAATTTTAAGTTCTGTTTCTGGTTATCTTAGAACTTTAAATTCTGCTTCTGTTTTCCTAGAATTCTAAGTTCTGCTTCTGGTTATTTTAGAACTTTAAATTCTGCTTCTGTTTTCCGTTAGCTGAAGACTACTGCTTTTATATTGCCTAAAGAAGCTGCTGATTTTAAATCTTATTGCCCATCGCCACAATTAAGTTATGTCTAACAATTTCCCCCTTTGTGGTGATGCCAAAACCTGAATATTAGCAGAAAAATAATGGCAAGATAAAACATAGTTATTTTAAGACAATTAACGAAAGTTTTAATTATCGGTGCCAATGTCCCTGTAAATGGTTTCTTCAGCATCTTGATATCTTCTGGCAGAAGATTCGGCTATATCTCCANATTGAGACTGGGACTCAATCTTGGCATCCATAGATTCCAAGGTGGTGGAGACTGTACGAATAACCTCATCATGGTCGGTGAGTCGTTTGAGTATGTCAGCTTGACCGAGTACGATGATGCCTTGGCTTCTGGAAATATTTTGTTGAAAGACAATGGTCTCAGCATATATTTTTCTTACAGATTCTGCCGTAATAGTTAGTTCCTTGGATATGCGGTCTCGAAAGAACTTAGAACCACTGACTTCTCCAGCATGTTCACGAGATAGCTCCTTTACTATTTCAGAGAGATTGTGGAGATCCTTTTGCAAAGTATCAATCTCAAATTCAATATCAAACCGTTCCGGTTCTGGAGATGGAGTTCTGGTGAGCATACGCTGCTTGATTTCAGCGGTACGAGCAGCAGCTGAGTCAGAAATGGATAAGACCAATGCAGTAGAATGTTCTAATTCTGTTGGAGCAATGGGAGGGATCACATTCTTTGAACCAGCAGAGGTGCCAGGTTCAATAGGGCTCAAGTCTAGAGCGGCAGATACAGGAGGTGCTACAAGAGTTTCCTCATCAACAGATGGAGCAATAAAAGTTTCTTCAACCATAGGTTCAGGCGCCGTACTATCATCTTGATGAGTAGCTTCAATGGTCTCCGGTGGTTGCTCTGAAGGGATAGAGTCAGATGGCATATTCAGTATATCTTTTATTTCTGCTTGATATTCAGCAGAAATGTTCTCAAGATTCGGTAAAGGATTGTCATCTGATGTTTCCACATGCTGAGGTTCAATTTGAGCTTCGGAGAATACCACTTCATTAGCTTGAGTTAGTGGAGGTGCAGCAGCCGTTGTAAGAACAATAGACTGAATTACTTCATCCACTGAAGCTAATTCTCTAACAGAGATCAAAGATGATGATTGAGTAGGTAGGTTCGGTGATGCAGGAGTACTAGAGACCTTGGCTCCGGAAGAAACTGTGATCATTTCCTCAACTGTCTGTGTCTGTAGAAGTTCGGGTACCATACCTAACCTGTAAGGCAGAGGCTTAGTAAAAACCTGTTCTTGAGCTCGAATTAGCTCAGCCAAAATCTGCAGCTGATCAGTCATAAGCTGAATGATATCCTGATCATGAGGAGCAGTAGGACTCATTGGATCAAAATTTGACTTTAAAGATGTCAACACAGAGTCCATCGCCTTTTGTTTCAGTTGATCAAGGATATAATTTCTCCGATTCATGGCTTCAATAACATTTTTGATTTTTGCAATAGCAAAAACTCTTTTCTCATGCTTCACGATCTGAACAAATACGCCTGCAGTGCGTAAGTGAGTGAAAGGGTGAAATGCTCTCATCTTTAGCCATTCATCAAAGAACAACATGTCTTCCCTCGCAGATTTTTCATTCTCTTGAAGATGATGTTCAATACCAGTTTGCACTGAGGTTTTGGAGCGTTGAACTTGATGTTCATCAGACATCTTTTCCTTTCCTTTGCCTGTAGGAATAGGCAGTGAGGTTCGAGTAGTTGATGATCTGGCCAATGACTCTCGAATCACAACTCCAGTAATAGGTCTAACAATAGGTTCTGATGTTGATGTTGGTGGAGCAGTTATGACCTTTGGTTTGATGAAAGAGGAGGTAGTAGTTGATTGTGAAACAGTAGAAGTAACTGCTGGTTGGGAGGGAGTTGCTACTGGTTCCGAAGCAGACTTGATTTTGGTTTGAATGGCTTCTGGAAATACTTGTCTCAACGGAACAGTATCCAGATCAGCAATGGCCACATTTTTCTTGATACGGATGGTGGTTCTCGACTTTTTTTTGCTGGGTGTTGCTACTGGAAGAGATGCTTGAGTAGGAGCCGCTGATTCTTCAGATACAGTTTTATCTGAATCAGTCAGAACAATTACTCTCTTTCTTTTGATTTTCTTTTGGGGAGCATGACCCTCGGCTAGAGTATCCCCAATTTCCTTTTTCATGGAAACAAAATCGGCCACAGTTTGTTTAGGCCGCAAAGCAAGCACATTATCGGCATCGGCCATAGTTACAGAAGAAACATCTTGATCAGTAGTGAATGGAAAACCAGCATCCTTCAGCATCTGACTGATTTGAACAGCAAAACCAGTGCTCTTTCGTGAAACCATTTCTCTCATAATTTTGAATAGAAACCAACTCCAATCCACCTTAATATTCGAGGTGATCGCCACTATCACCTGAACTTTTTCCTTTGTCAATCGATCAAAAGTACCAGCTTTGACAAGAAGTGCCTTTGCCACAATGTCAGCAAGCACTTGGTATTCCATCTTCAGAAGCTTCTTGAAACATGAGGGAGAGAGTTCCTCTCTAGAAGCAGAGAAAGAAGTAAGAGCAATAGACATTTCTTCCTTTGAGATACCTGTAGATTAGAGGTGCCTGAGAGTGGAAGAAAGAAGGTTGATCCAAGTAATGG